>NW_006800059.1:946103-947202 GCF_000485575.1 Poecilia formosa | reverse complement strand
AACAAGAGACTTTTTGCATGTAAAGAAAACATGAAAACCACTACCCAAAAGGAACTGAACTTCTCTGGTTTGTTTCAGTTTGAGGTTCCAAAGTTGGTGATGTGAGATGCAACGCATGAAAATTTCAACTGAGGCTTGCACTCAGATGCCTGGATTCAGAGTACAGACCATGACACCACAGACCCTTGTTGACCTTTAGTAAACACCTGTGATGAATAGAACATGCAAAATCTGTTTCTGTCTGGTTTCGAACCAGAAACCTTTTGTGTGTAAAGCCAACATGATAACCACTACACTACAGAAACTCATGCTCTTTGGAGTGTTCCTGGTAGATGATCCAAATTTTGTTAGAGACTAATGTCAATGATGGGCATGGAACAATGTCAAATACTTATACCACAGATCCTTTCAGAGAGCACAGTAACTTGGTGAACAAACTGTCAAACTTATACTTGTACCCAATTTCACATTACAGTCCATAAACTAAGCCTGGGATCAAAGAAATGTATTAAAGATGTCATTAGCCAGAGACAAATGGTTCTACAGAGAATTGGTTAAATGGCTAAAAAATAAAATCAACACTTACAAATAAAAGATGGTTCAAAAATAAAATTAAGTCATTAAATAAAAAATATCTTTGAAATGCAATCACTTGAAAATTAAAAATGGTTCAAAAATAATATCAACACTTCAAAATAAATAATGGTTCAAAAATAATATCAACACTTCAAAATACAAAATCTCTGGAAAATAAAATATTGTGTATGTTGTTTTGAAAAACATTGGAATATAAGCACTTTTATCAAATCTCCATTGTGGTAAGATCATGAAAGTTCTTCTTAAATCCATGGAAACTCAACAGTTTGTAAGGTAGGTGAGTTAGCTCAGCAGGTTAGAGCACCGTGCTGGTAATGCTGAGGTCATCGGTTCAAACCCCGTATGGTTACTTGATGTCTAAGGTCTTACAGACAATCAACTCTTAAAAACAAATAAGGTTTCAAAAATAAAATCAATACTTCAAAATAAATAAGGGTTCAAAAATAAAATCAATACTTCAAAATAAATAAGGGTTCAAAAATAAAATCAACACTTTACAATA
>NW_006800059.1:939685-945591 GCF_000485575.1 Poecilia formosa | reverse complement strand
ATAAATAAATAAATAAATAAATAAATAAATACTGACGTTTTGATGTTAGCTTGTCGATGTCTCAGTTTTATTCGCTGGGAATATCAATAAGCAGCTTGAGGTGACTCTGCTGCTCTCTAGTGGCGAGAAGCCGTAATGTTAGCTGGTAACAATCGGAATGCATTGTGGGAGATGTAGTCTGTAGTCAATTCGTGCTCAAAACCTATTGTAAGTCAATGTCGGCCTATAAAATGCTGCGGGGGCCACATAAAATGACATGGCGGGCCACATGTGGCCCGCGGGCCTTGAGTTTGACACATGTGTTCTAACAGATCAAATTCCACACCTAAATTTAAAGAAAAATCTGACTTGAAAATAAAAGTCCACACACTGTCTTCCTAATCTGACTGAACATCAGGTAGTTGCACGAGGTTGGGCAAAAATGTCAGCCACTCGATTTAAAAGGCAGATGTATGACATATCAAAAGAGGTAATATTTGTGTGTTGCAATTTTGCATACAGCAAATTAAAAATTTAGCTCCTTTCAATTAGTCACAGTTTTTAGGAACACAGGTGTTACCCTGTGTTAACCTTTCTCCGATCTGTGATCCACGCTGCATAGGGCTCTTCAGCCTGTATGGCTCAGATTCCCATAGATCAGATGGCAGTAACACCTGCAGCTAATTTGTATCAGACATTTTAAGCCTGTAAGAGGCCTTCATATTTTAATTGACTAAATTTATATCGAAAATTAAAACAAAAGAACTTGGAATTTAGGACTAAAATCAAATACTGTGGCTTACACTAAATTTTAAAAACTCCCTCAAAATAAAACAAATGGGGAGCTAATCTGTTCACAGTTATCACTAATAAAGATTTTTTTTTTTTTTCCAGCGGTGCAGTAATTTTTTTTTAGCATACTCAATAGAATAAATGTCTACTTTCAAAGGTCATAGAGCTGTCATGGTTGTGCTCATAAATAGCGCCATACTCACCGTGAGCAGTGCACATGGCGGGCTACCATGGCGGGGGGTCAGCCACTCCCAGTGCCAGCCAGGCTTCACGCCCCCCTGACAAAAATCACACCGCTCTGTCACGCCTCCTTTTCTTCATCCGACTCCTCTGTGTAGCTTATCGGTTCCGCGACCCCGGTCCGTTTTCACAGCGTCAGAAGTTAGTCAGGGCTCTCGCCGCGGCTCGTCTCTGTTTGACCCGCAGGCTGTTTGGATATCACCTCTGTGCCTGACTGGAACATCGTGTCCTTGACATAAAGTGGGAGAATGACAGCCAAGCACCGAAAAGGGAAAAGCAATCACAAACAGGAGGATAACTTTTTTAAAAGTGAGCTCTTGGAAACAGAAGTTCGCCCCGGTGGGAACAACCACACTCATCTGCTGCTTTTAGTTTCTGTCGTTGTGATCGGATGGGTCGCCGGTGCATGGTTTTTTTTCCAGCAGCACCTAACTTTAACTGACCTAACAGACAACGTCATGGGCATTCAGGTGAAAATAGCCAAACTGCAGTCTTCTCACGAGGAGCTGAGGCTGTCAAATACAAAGGTAAAAACTTAACATAGTTAAAGCTGGAGTCCTGCTTGCGGACCTGATCCGACTTGCCTTTAATGATGACCTATTTAATGAATGAACTGCTGTTTAAAATACATGTTTCTGAAAATAGAAGAACAGCCCTTGGGCCACATAGAAGCTTTAAGCTGCAGTGAAGAAAACTAAAATATGTAGGACTCTATCAAGTTTCAAAATGCCAGGAGTTTCCTGCTATTTCCAACATACACGCAGCTGTTGATGTTTGTTTCAGACCAATAAGAAGGTCATTTTAGCCAGACTCTGTATCAGATCTTTATATTGTCAATGGAAATAATTCTACTACATTAATTAAGCAGAACAACAAACCTAAAGCAGGGCAGAAGATGCACAAACTTCATAAACAAGACAGCAATGTGCCAAGACTATATTTAGATTGAGATTTCTGATGCCAAACAACACTCTTTGAACACTTGTGTGCAGAATGTGAGTAACAACTAATCAGACAGTTGGGAAATAAAATATTTTGTATTATTAAAATAATGTACAATGTCGGAATATGCATATATAAGGTAGTAAGAACCTAGCAGCTCTGTTGTGTCATGGCTGCCGCGGGCTATATTTCTCTGTACTATGAGAAGTCCAAAGGGAAGACCTCTCTGTGGAAACTTTGCATGCATGAGGCTTGGTCTTTTTCAGCGAGTCCTCTCCGTATGAACAGACTTAGGAATATGCACATTTTGAGGTAAATGTTCATCCATGTTTTCAAAAATTGCAAAGTTTGTTTTACCATGACCCAGATGGTTTCTAAACCAGTTTTTAGATTTTGGTTTTGTAACTAGTAGACTCAATTTAGGAATAGCTCATCTAATCATCTATTCTAGCCAGGCTGCTCTTTTGTGATCCTTTTGAAAAGTCAAATTTTTCATACGGCATTCTTGATTAGAAAATTTGGGGGACTTTTTGGAAAACTTGGAGAAATACACCTGGTAAATCTAATTGTGCAGATCATGCTAGATGGCAACATAAGATGCCAAAGGCAGATTTTAAAATGTCTTCTTTTAATTTTATTTTTGTTTCAGGAGTTCTTGTGAAATCAGCTTTACCTGTAGAGTTGTCATTGTGACATCACCTCTAGTCCCAATGAAACAAATTATTGATCAAGGTTTAAAGTTCCTTTATAGTTAAAGTAAATGACTTAACAATTTAACATGTATGAACAGTAAATATGAACTTTTTTTGCTCTGATCTATTAAGTTGGAGACAGCTGAAACTTATTTTGAATTGATCTAGTAGAGTAAATTTGTGATCTGGCACAAATCTGTGTTTCAAAGTCTGCAAACAAAAGTGGCACATCTGTCTTCTGAAGAAGTTAATTAGAATGGTTGGGTTTACATTATCTCAGTTCATAACCTAGAAAATCTTGCTGGATTTGAAGACTTTTTTTTTTACAATTCGCTAAAACCTTCAACTGTTTTCTACCCTCTTCTCTTCTTCAGTGCAAACATTTCCTTAGTATTCCATTTATCTATGGTGGTTGATGAAACTTTTAATGCTTTAGGTCTTTAAGACTATGCGTCTCCTTCATTGCAGCAACATGTTTCAGAGAACGTGAACACACGACTGGCTTCCTTGGAGGAGTCTTATGCACTGACTCAGAAACAGGTGGGCATGGCTTTGGCTATGGCCGAGCAGCTGAAGACATCCGACCTCCCTGCTCAGGTGCTGTCTGTGCACACCGAGATGAAAACCCATCTGGCAGAAGTGCAGCAAGCCACCGTGTCTCTGGAGCAACTGAGCCAGTTGCAGAGCATGCTGACGGGGAAGAGCGTGGAGTTTGAGGACATCAGGATGCAGATGGAGGATTTGGCTGCTCTGGGCAGGGAGCTGTCCCACAAGGTTGAGGACTTGTCTTTGAACTTTGCTGAAGCTGAATCAAAGATGGAAGAAAAGATTGCCCAGGTTACTGCAATGACCGCTACCTTGGATGGACAGACCAGTGAGATGTTGAAACTGAAAAATCAACTGGACACTTACCAGGCACAGCTGGTGGAAACTGCTAAACTCAGGTAAGTTCTGGGGGGGGAAAATGCAGCTTTTTGAGAAGTTGAGAAATCTGCTTCCTTCCTCTCACCCAGAACTTTGTCGACTTAGTCAAAGCCTTCTTTTCTATCACAGTGCATGGATCGCTTATTTGTCTAGTCCATTGTTGGTAGGTCTTGTATTCATGTTGTGAGGCTGCCCCGATCTGTCTAAGCACTTCTGTGATTTGCTCGCCTTACTTTATCGTGTTTGTTAAATGAGCACATTTGGAAAATGACATTTTGACGATTCACACAGTTTTAGAAAGTGTAGTCTATCACCACCATCACTGACAACAAGTCTGATGATGGCATTCTTGGATCTTTCAGAGCGTTTCTTGAACGTAAAGGGTCCCAGCTGTTCCTGAAGGCCAGTGAAGAGCAGCAGGTAAGCACAGTATATTCCAGTGTGAATAAATATAGCCTACACTCCATTCACAAGATTATCATCTTAGAAACACGGAAACAAAATACTCAAGTAACCATTAGACAAGCCAATGTACGCGTGTGCTTCTGTGGTTCTCCTTTTTATTCTTATTTGGCACTGATGGAGTCCCCTGAAAAAAATATTGATACTCCCTAAACTTTTACTATCTGTCGCATCACAATCACAAACTTCAATGCACTATTGAGATTTCTCTTATAGACCAACACAAAGTGCTGCATAATGGCCAGAAATAAACAGGGTTTCCAAACATTTTTCTCATGCTCTTCATTAATCTGACCTTCATGGAAAAATGGAAAGATTTGCTGAACAAAAGCCAGAAATGTTTCCATTTGTAGTTTGCAACAAGGTAAAGACACAGCGAATCTTTGAAGTAACCTGTGAACTTAAGTTGTAATTGAAGAAAAAAAATATTGTTCTGCACACAATAGACTCGAGGGATACATAGAAATACACACCGCACTTCATTTGTAAAGACGAAAAAAAAAAAACAAGACAAAATGGATATTCTCAAGGGGTCTAATTACATTTTATAAGTACCTTTTGTCTGTACAAGCAAACACATTGTTGTTTTAAATTGGAGATGAATCAGATTCCTGCTCATATAAACATGCGTAGCTTACCAGTTTAGCAAATGTTACAGTTCCAGTAACGGTTGGCTTTTAGCAGATTAACCTTGAGAATTATGCCAGAACAGGCTCGACTCACACAGAGACATCTTCCACGGTCTCCTTACTATTTCTGTACTCTGCCTGTAGGGAGACGTTAATGAGATTTTTCTGCCATTAATTTGAGTAAAGTAATTGCTTGGTACGGCTTCACATTCAAACTGCAGTCAAACATCATTTCTGAGTCACTGCAATCACATAGCATTGACTGAAACAGCCACATGTTTAGGTGCTTCTGCGCTGCAGACTTTTCATCTGAAGTAACACTGCTTTTGTCTTGTCTTAGGTGGAAGACCAGATACAGCCTCCTGCTGAGCATCTTGAAAGGAAAGAGGCAGATGACGCTGAGGAAAAAGCAGTGGCCGAGGATGAAGAGGTAACTGACGATGAAGAAGAATTGGCTGCAGTTGATGATGAAAAAGACAAAGAGGCGGCTAAAGCCGCCGCGGAGGAAACGGCAGCTGTAGAAACTGAGGAGGAAGAAGACATTATGGCAGCTGAACAGAACCAGGTAGCTGAAACAAATGAGGAACAAGTAGACAATGCCGGCACGAGTGAAGAAGAAAAAGAGCCTGCGGAACTTGATGAGAAGCAAATAGAGGAGGAAACAGAACCTGATGAAGAAAAGGAAGTTGCAGAACGTGATGAGGAAGAGGAGGCGGCTGCAGAACGTGATGAGGAAGAAGAGGAAGCTGCCGAACTTGAGGATCAAGAGGAGGCTACCAAAATCGAGGAGCAATTAGAGGATGTTGTCAAATCTGAGGAGCAAGTAGAAGAGGCTGCTGAACCTGAAACTGAAGACCAGGCACCTGCTGGGGAAGAGGAAGCTCCCACAACTGAGGAAATAGAAGAGGTAGCCGCAGCACCTGGAGAGGAGGACACAGAAAAAACTCCAGAAGACGGACTTCCAGCTGCTGAAGATGGACAGGAACCGTCTTCAGAGAAAGAAGCAGGAGCGTCTTTGCAACAGGAAGAATATGCAGCAGCAGATGAACAACATTCATCTCCTGTTGAGCAGAAAGATGGAGAGATGGAAGAAACCGCTCCTGAAGAGGAGGGAAATGACACGGAGCGCGAAGAGTTGGAAGAGGAGGATAATGACACGGAGCGCGAAGAGTTGGAAGAGGAGGATAATGACACGGAGCGCGAAGAGTTGGAAGAGGAGGATAATGACACGGAGCGCGAAGAGTTG
>NW_006800059.1:900644-939628 GCF_000485575.1 Poecilia formosa | reverse complement strand
TGATTGCTGGGTCAGAAAGCAAGACAGATTATGAAGAAAAAGTTCAGGAGGAATCGACAGCCCTAGAGGAGAAACAAGAGGCAGAGACAGAGGAGGATAAAAATGGTAAAGTAAAAGAGATGACTGAAGAGGAGCCACAGGAGGCAGAAGAAGAAGAGTTATCGGAAGAATTTGCTTTTCTAGAAAATAAATGAAGCAAGTAAGAAAATCACTTTTGTGTTCCATAAATTAATTTATTGGACTCAGTAAATTGAAAATCCAATGTTTTGTGATATTATTCACTCCTTGAACATATTTGTTATGTTAGGTTTTATGTGACAGACCAACACAGAGTACTATTTAATGTAAATTGGAAGGGAATAAATATGAGGCTTTCAAACTAAAATTTTGACAAGTATGCTATTATTTTATTACATTTAAAAATCTTTGTAAGTTGCAAGTTTTGTACTAGCTCTTTAGAAAGATTGCTCAAGCACATTCAGAGTTTCAGCTCGTTAGGGAAACCTTAGATCTCGCCTCATCTCTTTTTGCATTTGGCTCCGTCCATCTTCCCATGAACTCTGACCAGCTTCCCTGAACCTGCTGAAGGAAAATCATCCCCACAACACCATGAAACACGGCTTTTAGTGACTTTCCTTCAAAAACGTCGTGTTTTACTTTTGTCTTCATGATGCTTTTTATTCACCGGAGTTCTCTAACAGACCTCTGATACCTTCACAGAGCAGCTGTAATATTATTGAGATTAAATTAGATAAAAGTGACGATTTATTTATTAGATGACCCCTGGAAGCAATTACTTTAATTGGATGTTCTTTGGCTATATTGGAGTAAAGAGGATATAAATGCAAGGTCGCCCTTTCCATTTTTTTATTTTTTATTTTTTGTACAATATTGAAAACCTTGTTTTGTTTATGTTGGTCTGTCACTTAAAATTGACTAAAATGACAAACGATGAAAAAGTTTGGGTGTGAATATTTTTGTTGTAAGACAGAGACTGAGACTACTTTTGAGAAGATGGCCCTTCTGTTACATTTCTTATGTCCTCTGATCTTTGTTACAGGTCTGGATGATGACTTTTTTTTTTTCTTTTGTTAGTATGCTGAAGAAATCCACCAAGAAGAACGTGAACTTTTTCAGACTGTCTACACAATGACAAAATGCCGTTTTTGTTTAGTTTTGTTTGAAGGCAGATGACGTTTGGAAGGCAGACCAAATCAGAGTGCACTGGGCTGGAGTTTAAGTGAAACTAAAAACATCAAAATGATGAAATTTAGTTGTTTTTTTTCTTTATGTTTACCTCTCAATAACAATGTCAAAAGCCTTAATTCATAACAGAGTTACCTTTTTAAAGAAAATGACCCACTCTTCATAAGTCCCACTTTTCCCATCATGTCTCTGCACAACCTGAAAGGTTTAACCAAGTAACATAAAGAAGTCACTGCATAAGCTTTTTTGGTTCAATAAAATCCCATGCGGCTTTCTCTCGGTAATTCAGCTGACAAAGTGGGAGTCATCTATTATATGGATTCATTACACACAGCGTTATGTTTTGCAAGCATTTATTTCTGCTCCTTTTTATAATTACGGCTTACAGCTAATGAGAAGCGGAAATCAAATCCCATGTCCTGGTTACGTTTGTTGGAAGCTCTGCCAAACTCTTTATTGGGTTTGCATCACTGTCCTCTCAAGACTGCGTCCCATGTTGTTTGTGCATCTTTTTTTTTTAACCACACTTCTTTCCTTTTATTCAGTTTTTCTTTAATAACCATTAATATATGAACACAGAGTTGATTTTTCTGCTGCTTTAATACATTGCATTCTGTGAACAGCCAGCTTTATTATCATTTTTGGATGCTTTCTTGTGGAGAGAGGTAATGGCTTTCTGCTGAGCACCAATCAGACAGCAGTCTTCACTTCATGACTTCGTACATCAAACGGTGCCCTGAGCACAACGTTACTGTGCTAAAACCTTTTTTTTTGTCTTAGCTCATTTGTCATATGTATGTATATTTTTTTTCTTTCTGAAATTGAATTTGGGTTTCCAACCATCAAACTTAACAGAAATAAATACTTGAAAAATATCAGTAAAATGAATCTAATAAAATAGTGGAATTAATTGTAAAGTATTGACTTTGAAATATGACATAATATATTTTACTAAGATGTACATGCATAGTTCAAGTTAGATTTATATCCTCAAGATGGTCAAAGAAATGGATCGACTTATTTCTTCGGCGGTATTTTATAACTTTAGTTTACTGTACAATGGGTAGATTTACTCAGAGTGAATACTGTTTCATGCAGCCTATAAATGGCACAGTGAAGAAGCTCAGGGACAAATCATTCTTTACATAAATAGCTGTACGGTCACCGCTGAACTATAGCAACGTTATGATGCCAAACATACTTGAACAAAAAAAAGAGCCCAAGGTTTTGAACAAATTTTGGTGTGGAAATGAGCTGGTATGAGGCCAGTGCAGGAAAAAAAAAAGGTGACGATGTATCAAGTAGATTAACCACTTCAATTTGCTGTGTCATATCTTTATAGTGTCAGACATTAATTAAAAATATGTCCTGGGTAGTAATATTTAAAGGAATATGAAACGATGGTTTTCATGGTTCCTTTGATTGCAGTCACAAATCTCATCTGCTGTGTTGGAAGTAAAGCCGCATCAGGCTTTTTTTCAGAACTCATCAGGAAAAGCCTATTGATACTGTGAATCCTCACATGACAGTTATTATTTGCTGCACAACAATAATAAGGGCAAAATATGTTACTTTGTGAATTTTTACTGAATCTGTCTGTTTTGGTTTTCTTTGGTATGGTTTCTGTTAATGTGTGTCGGTACCCTCTGTTGTTAAAATAAACCCTCTTTCCTTTTATATACTCGATGTAGTGCTGTTCTATCACATTCATATGCTGAACAGATTGACCTCAGCTTCTCAGTACACAGTTAAGAGTGTCTCATCTGAACATTCACGGTTGGACTTGGGTTTTGGAGGCCCATTTTCCCAAGCTAGTAAGTTCTGGGGTTCCTCCAAACATTGTTCTCTTAATTATGAAAAAGGTGGAAATATTTATTTTAGACCTCTGAAAGCTGGTAACACTTATTCAACACAGATTTGGGAATTATTTGTTTTTGAAGTCCAGAGTTGTTTGAAAAAAGTCATAAATACCGTTTATGTCTTGAGCAAGGCCACCATGTTCCTCTTCGGATCTATACTAAGCTTATATTGTTAATAACTGGCCAAATAAATGCTTTCAAACAATCCTCCGTACAGGAAATAAGACGTAGTCAGCTATAGCTACGAGACGTTGACGGCATTTGAAGAGACGCCGTTGTTACTGGAGCTTAAACTGTTCTACTGGTAATTTTGGAAGTGGGGGTGCGCGTATGTATATGATATGCATGCCTACTGCTAAATATGGTTCATCATCCATCCATAGATATATAATTGAGTATGCCACCCCAGTTTGATATATTGTAAACCATATTTAGCATCTTTATTTATTTATTTATTTATTTTATAAAACTATGCAATGTTTTTATTTTTCTCTAAGTCAAGAATATTTTATATTATTTTATTTTTTGCTTTTAGCTTTCCTTAGCTAATTCCCTGCAGGCTCTCTGTACAGATCTGTCCTGCTGCTTGCCTTTTGAAGTAGACTTGCTTGTATCAGCTGCTCTTAGACAGAAAGTATAAATTGATTGTGTATGCATCATCCAGACAGGAAGCCGCTCTCCCCTGCTCCCTCCCCGTTGTGTAGCCTGCTGCAGAGAGTCATTTTCTCCAGCCTCTCCCTCTCATCACTGCTGCACTATCTCCGTGCCTTAGTCTCTGACCTTCCACAGGAACCATGCAAGCTTTTGTTTCCAGGTACGTTTCAAAAAGTCTGAGTCATTCTGTTTTATTCTTGGGTTATTATGTAAACTATTTCACTTTCAGACTTTTAAAAGGCCTGAAGCTCTTTGTCATCAGGCTCATTATCTTAATGTAGTAATTACACTCTTTACTGGTACTGATGGGCTTTTCTTGTAAATAACAATTGTTGGCTTGAGGCTGCACATCCTTAATTAGTTCTAAATACGGAGCTTAAGGGAAGCAGTTTTCCATAGTATGAGCAGTATTTCCTCCAAAATCTGAGATATAGTTTTTAGTCTTTCAAATAATAATATCTTTGACTTCTCTCTTCTTTTGCTTCGTCATTGTTGATGTCAGCCACAGAACCTGTGTTAGTCTATCCATACTCAAAGCTCTTTTTTTTTTCACTTTACAATAGAATCTGCTGCTGAACAGCTTTGTGAAATCTCGTGGTGACTCTGGAACCGAACGATCAATAAATGTAAAAGTGAAGCAGAGGAGTGGCCAAAACACAACCGCAGCTTGTGCTTTTTCAGCCCTTTTCTAGTGTCTGTGAAGGCAGTGGTGCATGATGTGCTTGTCTCTTAGTAGCTGCTGCCAATGCTAAGCTCCCAGTTTATGTAGAATTTTCAAAGACAACAGCAAATCTATTTCTAAATGAAGAGAAAAATAAGAGTTATTTGTTCAGCACAAGTATACATTTCAATAGTTACTCTGCCAACTTTCTCCTTGATATTTTTCTCATTTTTTTCCACTTTAAACTTCAATAATAGACCAAGACTTTGTATTCTAATACTTACGGTTTAGAATACAAGTACTTACGGTTTTCTTTCAACTGTAGCTTTCATCTTTTGGGGGATGCAGTCGTTTGCAAGACTGCAAAACCGGTAATGCTGCAAGTACAAGCAAAGATAATTTGGTTTTTATTCCTATTTGATTTGGTTTCTTATATTTGTTTTAAAATTTGTATGGCAGGATTAAGATATAGAGATAGTGTGTATGTGTTTTTGCAGATATTTCTGATGTTTTAATGCTTAAATGTGGTGTCAGATATGAGACAACTTCTGTAATGTGTATAACACTAAGCAATTTTTTATTAAAAAAAAAACATTTACAAAGCTTTAAAAAAGGTGCATTACATGGATGAGAAATGTAACAATTTCACATTGAAAAGCCTTTGCTGGCATATTTCAACTGGAGTTATAGTTTTCTTGCTGTTCAATTACATATGTCGGGGTTACTTTCAGAAACGCAGCCTGCATCTACAGAAAGGTCTCTTCTACAGTTGTACTTTCTCTTAAACATCTATCTGCTTGTTATTGTCAGGTCGTATCTGGCTCCTGTGAAGGATGAAGAAGCAGAATCTCAGAGGAAAGCAAAGTCCCGCCATGCCAGGCAAACTCGCAGGTCAACACAGGTATAAACTAAGTGCTTCACAAGCTCTGGCTTTAATAGATTGTGTTTGACTGCTGACAGACACGAAGCTGTGTGGATATCCCGCAGGGTGTGACTCTCACAGACCTGAAAGAGGCTCAGATGAGCTACAGCCTGTCTCATCAAGACAGAGAGAAGGAGGAAGAAAGCACTCAAGGAAACAGGCTGTGTCTGAGAAGAGGCTTTGCAGATGACACAGGAGATCAGGCTGGCCTGCCTGAGTCCAAAGAAACGTCTGCGTTTACTCTGAAGTGGACCCAAGTAGACAAGGTAGCCAGAAATCACACCTGAGCTTTTTTGCTGCAGCACTTTATTTGTACATTTTATGAAATTTGGAGTTTCTTAATGTATTTTATATTACTTTCTTACTTATTTAGGAGGGGAACATTGAGAACAGGTTAGAGACTGTTGCAGAATCTCCAAACCTGTCAAATCTGTCTGCATCTGGATACCATGGTTCCCCTCAAAGCAGTAGCTTCTTCAGAGGTAGGATTGAAGTCATTTTATTTATTTTTTTTACTGCTGTTCTTTCATGATAAATGGGGTCACGGATATTTATGGGAAATGAAATGATATGATTATATTACCAATATTAGGGATCAGTTGAAAATAATGAATCAACATTTAAACCTGTTTAACATCTTGTGACGAAGTGGTAACCTGTCCAGTCATGAAGGTCTTAAATCCTTCACAGCATTTGATATCATGGAAAAAGGATGGAGAGATAATTTATAGTCAAATCACAGCAGTCACATACATTTTTACTGCAAACAACTTTTGATATGTATTTATAGCTAATTTTAGATATTCAAATTTGGATTTGTGACATTGTGATTTAATTAAATTAAAGGAATTCATCTACTTAATGTTCATGTTCCTTTCAACTATAGGTTTAATATATATTTTTTTAATCTATAATGTATTTATGGAGGAATTCCACCTCTCTGATATCACATTCTCCTTTTTCAGCGGTTAAAATCTAAGGCAAGCTTATCTGTATAGCACATTTCAGCAACAACGCAATTCAAAGTGGTTTACATGATGGAAACATGTAAATAAATTAGCTAACCATAACTTTACCTTGGATGTTTGGTTTTGGTTTGCTTTAGTAGGATTATTCTCCAGGTGTCTAAAGTAATTGAGACAGTTCTTCTGTCTCAACTGGAAAATTCAAGGTTTTACATTCAAAAACTAAATCAATGTATTTAAGTGATGGGAGATAAAATGCATTTATATAGTGCTCTTCCAGTTTTACTGGACACTTGCAGTGCTTTTTTATTTACACTTCTCACACATACAAAGACACACAAGGTTTCAGATTGGTAGACAATGTGAAGTTTAGTGTATTCCCTAAGGAGACTTTGACATGCAGTCAGGGGAAGCTGAGAATCAACTCACCAACTTCCAATTGCCAGGCGATTTCTCTCCCATGCTGTTCCACAGACGCCTCAATAAAAAGAGAATTGTCTTAGTCTGTAGTCTATCTGTGCTCTAAATAACTTCCTCAACTTCAGCTGCTGGTGTTGCATCAGCAAGCCGCATTGCTCCTGTTTTAGAATTATGGAATCGTGGTCTATTTTTGTGGCTTAATACATTTTGCAGTTAATCTAATTTGCATTAGATGTTGAGCCTGTTTGTGCACAGTACTTTTATTTTTCACATTTTATGAAACAGGTTTAACTGAGTTAACTGTCTGTTCATAGAATGCTCTTCATGCTTTCTTGTTAAGATGCATTTTCTAGGGGTTTAATCTTGTCTATTGTTGCCAGGTAGTGAATGTTCTGTGTTGTGCTTTTGTCTTCAAAATAGACTTTGATAATGACGGGGCTAATTCGATTAGCTGTGAGCAGGAAAGGGAATTTTCTACAGAAGAGCTGCCTTTGATAAACAAAGACACGAGATCCTAATATGCTTCTAAACTGTCCCTCCAATTTACATGTGAAATCTCACGGTCACTAAGATCTGCATAATGCAGCAGTATATGGATAGGGAGCTCCCTTTTGTCATGGTGGTGAAGAATGAGGTCAGCCAAAAGGCTAACTTCTTGATTTACTGGACTGTCTACATTCTGACCCTCACCTATGGCCATGAGATATGGATCAGGAATGAAAGCACAAGATCTTGGATACAAAACACCGAAATGAGCTTCATCGTTTGGCCAACTGTACTTGGGATCCCGAATGATGAATGTCAGCGATAAGACAATGAACTTCATCATCGGGGGCAAAGAGGTCAACTACTTCTCCTCACCGAAAAATGGTTTCCTGTGTTGAGTGGGGCATCAGATAAGGTTGCTTCCCAGGTGGATTTATTTTGAAGATTCTTCAAGTCCTGGGAGAGCGGAATATCTGGGTTTCCTTCCTACCCTTGTTACCACAGCGACGCAATGCTGAATTAGGACGGATGCATTTTTACCTTAAGCTTACATTCTTGTTAAATTGTGACTTCCATGTCTTATGGATACTTAAAATAGCAAAATTTCAACTGCCCAAACAGGCATGCCCTACATGTTAATGTTACTACACATCCACAGCATGCAAGACAAACAACAAAATTTACAAGATACATCCTGATGTCATTTTTTGGTTTGGGGTGTTCTCAAGTCATTAACTGATTCTGTTTGGATACAAACAGAATCAGTTAATTCTGTTTTATTTCATAAAATGGGTCAAAGATCTCCAGCAGCACAACATTTTGTTGAAGAAAACGCTGTGAATACATTTTTGTGTGCAGTTGGTGAAACGACGTGGAGAGATGAAAACCAGAATCCAGTTGAAGATGCAGCACAGCTCACATTTTCTACAGAGCTCCAGCAAAGATATATCCGCTGTGATGCTGAGGGCACAGAGGTGTGTGAAAATCCTTCATCAGATTTCACTCTTATACTAACCAGGAGAAAGATGAGTCGAGTGTTGGTTTACCACTAGATGGAGCCAAAAGTACATTTGTTTTTCTTCATAATTTTTCCAGAATTTTTAGCAGCCGTTCTGTCTATATGCAAAAGTACTTCAATTCTTAAAGATTGTCATTAAATGATCAAAATATTGTAATATGTAATATTTCTAATAATCTCTAGAGGATATGTTTCTTTTTTTTCCCCCACAGACACACAAAATCTATTCTGAACAAAATCAAACTTCACCATCATTGTTCTAACATTCTGTTTCATCCTCCTTCAAAGCTGCAATTTTCTTAGATCTGTGACGCAACATTTTCGTAATTTTAGACAACGTGTGTTCTGAGATTTATTCAACTAGAAAAGCTGGTTATTATCTTGTTGGCAGACATAGCAGGAGAACCAGCCTCCCACTCCCTCTAAGTCACTTTGCTTCTTCACATCACATGGCCGAGGTATCTCAGCATTCCATACCTTATTGGGCAAAACTGAGATGCTCTCTGCTTGGTCTTAGCTTTGGATTCAGAAGGATTTACTTTATTTCAATCTTTCACTTTTTGACTGATACTCTTTTCTCTCCACCTGCCTACTTTACTTGAAACAACCTTCAGGGGAAGCGGGGGAAGACACGCGGAAAAGGTCATCAGGTCAGGCCCGGGATTCGAACCTGTGACGTGGGTGGTGCTTTACAACAGCACACACTCATCGGTATTTTCTTTAACAAAGAAACCGATCGTGGGTTTCTTGCATCCAATGTATCATGAATGTGATGCATTGCATGCAAAAACAGAAATGTTGTTTGAGCTGAGTCCAGCTCAGAACTTCAGCTGTCCCCCCGCTTCTGGAATCTGAAACAGAGATCTATTGGTAACATGAGAGCATTACCAAGTGAACTATATCTGTCTGTGATAATCATCCAGAGCGGTGAGGTTCCATGACAGGCTGCCTATTACCGGAGCCAACCTCTACGTGACTCTTTGATGATATGAACAGATTTTCCACTGATTTAACGACTCTGAAAGAGTCAAGTACAGAGCAGGGCATCTAGGAGATTTCTGCTGCTCGATAGTGACGCCCAGGGCCAGCGGTAATATGCCTATCGCCGCAGTGCAGGAGCATTTACAACAGGACAGAAATTTGATCTTGCTGGTAGTGGCACAACCTTCACTATGACATTTGCTCCAGTACTCCGTTTATTTTTGGTAATCACTAAGTTTCAAACGCTGTATAATGTGAAGGTAATGCACTAAAGCTGTGTTTCAGACAAGGGACAATTCAATATAATTTCAATGTGAGATTCCAGCGCAGGTTCCAGTGGAGTTCAATGCCTCACAGTCAATTTAGATAATGCAGTGTATCCTTGATTAATGTTGTCGACTAAATATTCTATATTTTATAGAATATTTTATGACATATTAAATATTTTAATCTGTGAAAAATTAAATAGTTTACTGCACGTACTAAAGGTGCCCGAACATTTTAAAGGGGCCTCTGATAAAACACACAACTTTTTGTTGCACTTATGTTGTTTGTCATAAAATAAGAGCAGCTACATATTTAAATGACTAAAGACAAAGTTCATCATGTACTTTTTTTTTTCTCTCACCAACATGAAAAATATTAAATGAACTTCACCTATGTAGGCTATTTCATATTCATCTGACAATTGAGCCACTGTTTCCCCCTGACTGTTTTCTTTACGTTTTGTATGACTTCTTTATTTTCAGGTTATAATTGCACAGTAAAAAAAGACCAATGAAAATATTGAGATTTTTTGCTATTTTATTTGTTAAAACTCAAACTTGGAATTTTAAATCACATGTAAAATGACACTGTGTCATACCGGATCAATGAAAAGTTAAATTAGTTATATCTCTTAATATTCACTAAAGGTGAATTAACTCATTTTTAATTCACCTTCTAGAGGAACTCACTGCTAGTGCAACATCCCGAAGCTGAAAGTCACATTACATGTTCTTTGTTAAATTACGAACTTGCATGAATCTGTTGTCTCTCATTTCTCGCCCATCTTTTTTCTGTTTTCTTGATTTTAGCTTGTGCTTTTGTTCAGATGGTTCCTTTCATGTCAGACTTTCTGTTTAATTCCCCTGAGCAAAGATAAGAGACTTTAGGAAGAGCAAGGAGCTGTGAACCTCTCTATAAGAGGAGGAGTGATATGGTTTCAACTAAAATAGGGGAAGAGTGAGAAAGCATTGCAGGCTTTTTTATTTTATGAAACATTCAGTTGGCACAAAGATAGCTACCTGCCTCTCTTTCATTCTTTACAAACTCTTTTTGCTAATTAAAGCGCAGAGGAGCACTCTTTCCAACCAACCTGAACTGCAAGAGTGAGTGAATCTTATCTGTTAGGATGACTAATTGCTTTTTCTTGGCCTAGAAAAATGTTGTGCTTGCACATGAGAATCCAAAGAAATTGTGGAAAGAGAGTACGTAATGCCATGGTTCTCATCTTATCTAGTGGTTACAGAGGTATTAATAGCATTAGTGATACTCAGAAGAAATCTTGATATCAGTGCTGTTTCCAACAGATTGTTCAAGCACCTGAATCGCAATTTTAAAGAGAAACAAATCAAAATACACGGCTATGTAGAGATCTCGCAGTGTAAACTAAAACCGAATAGTAGTGGCTACTTGTTTGTATGAAACAGATGAAACTGGATTAGTCCAAGTTTTAGTGTAGTACAGGTTTAATCTTTCTGTCAGAAAAAAATGGATTGGAAACTGTAGTTTTTACTACAATGCTTTTAGTCTTTATACTAAGCTAGGCTATAAACAAGCTCCTGACTGAAGGTCTGTTAGATCATGAGAACGCCACATGTTGCCCCCCACTACTCCTGAAAACACTGCAAACTATGTGCAAAACATGGACAGAAAACTGTATTTGTACAGCAGCAGAATTCAAACATTTTACAGGAAAATATAGGAACAGAGGCGAAGCTAGTGACACTAACATGTCCCCAGAGCTAAATGAGAGCATCTGACATGAATAAAAGTGGGCACAGCCTGAAGCCTTGAGGAACCACACATGTGATTGATTAGATTTTTAATTTCCAAATGACACAGAGTAGTCGTGGTCTGCTAAATCTAATCTAGAGGGGTATCAAATAGTTTTGTCCACTTTTTTCCAGTATACCAGGATTAAAAGCTAAGAGAAAAGCACTAAAAATACAGCTTTTTTAAATGAAAGATAAGTAATTTGTTTGATACTCTGCTTTTTAAATAATTCTTGAGAAAACATCAGGTTAGAAGTTGCCCCATAATTACTTATTATTTATGCATTGAAGTTATCGTTCCCAAGATGGAACAGTGTTTATGTTTCATCCAAGCTGAATTTAAAACCGAACTGTGAAAATAAAGTCAGCACTGGGGTTTTTCTTCACAGTTTTCGGCCTCAGATCAGGCATATTTTATGAGGAGGAGACATGTCATGAGTGCTTTGTGTTAACATCGTGGAGCACCAACAACCACTTTCCGTCCATGTGTGCAGAGCAGGCATGCACTCAGCACCTCCAGGCTGCTGATGGCTCCTCAGGTAGTGGTTGCCCTTTCTAGAGGAACATAAGCTGCCACAGCCCCCTCCTGCATCTGGCCTTGTGCTCCACCTACCCTCTTATCCCCATTCACATCAGTGGACAATTTTTAGCCCCCACTGCCGAGTTTGTCCGCAGCAGCCAGAACCTCTCTGGCCGACTGCCACAGAGAGCTGCCAAAGCTGAAAAGAGCCGGGAGAAGCAGGGGGCTGGGGTTAGGCGAGGGGGTGGCCAAACAGAGAGAGAGAGAGAGAGAGAGAAGGGAGAAGAGAAAGAAAAAGCATGAGAGGGAGGGAGATGGGTATAACTTTGGGAAACCCAGGAAGAGGCAGCATTGCACAGTTGTTTACTTTAAGCTTCTTCTTTTTTTGGCGAATTTTCTAAAAGTCTTCAACAAGACAAGAAAGCATTTTTGTGCTTGATGTCCTGACTAAATTGTTATTTTCCTTTTCTTTTTTTTTTTCCCTCTGGAGAGATTACTTGTTTGATTCATCCGATCACCAGTAAACAAAAAAAAAAGGAAAATAAAAACCCACAAATCTGAAAATTTCTCCTAACGTAGCTGTCGTTCAGGCTCGTATCGGAGCTTTAAACTGGACTGGGACACCACGTGTAGCCACACTCTAACACCTGTTGCAAAGGATTCCCCTGGAATGGTGTCATGGACTCCTGTTGCTCTGTTGCCTGAGGGAATCTGCGTGTCTGTTATCTACTGAGCGGCCTTCAGCGAGTGTTAAAGTTGAAGTGTACCTGCCTGTTAAGAGTAGAAGCGGAAGATGTCATCCTATTACCCCCGGACCAAAGACCTGACCCGCACCAGGAAGTCGGTGACAGATTCACCTCCGTCTTCTCCATCCTATACAGACAAAAACTACAGAGTAAGCTTCTCTTCCTAAGATGTGCTTTATTTAAAACATATTAGACTAAATCTGGTTTCTTTTCTGTTTTTGTTTTTTTATTTTATTTTCATCTTAATTATTTTTGCTCTTGAAAATATCGAGATATTTGCAACAATTCTACCTCAAATATATTTAACAACTTAACTTCAGTGTATTATCAAATATTATTCCTCTCTCATACTCTAACACACTAAGCCAATAGTGCACTTTAAATTTCACCTGTCACTAAAAGTTAACTGGATTAGTGTTACATTGGCGTGATTCAGCACTTAACATGGCATGTCATAATCAGCTACTATTCACAGCTTACGCCCTAAACCTGTGAAAGAGAGGCGAATGTTTTTTTCTGAAGCGGTCTGATCCTGTTTTCTGGAAAAGGCTGTAGGACTGAAGCATTCCTTCTGTAATTTCCTGTTGCTTTTTTTTTTTTTTTCCTGCTTTAAGTGGTCTATTCTCCTGGGCGTAGTTTGACTGTTGTGTTTATGTCAGCTGGAGTCTGTGTGACACAGACATTTCAAGAAAATAGGAAGGAGGAAAAAGGGACACAATGTGATTCTGTCTATCTAGAAATGTATACAGGAACATCATGCAACGCTGCAGACGTTCTTGTTGTTGCGCGGTTGCCAAAAGTACATGTTGTCACTCCCTAGAGAGGATTCTGCTCTCTTTTATGGAAGTGTCATTCCTCCTTTGCTTTGTCCCTGGTAAAACGCAGACACTAGTTTTCCATGATGTCAGCCTTGTCTGAAATGGCAGAATTTTTTTTGCTGGAAGGGAAAATGCTGAGGGAAAGTGATAGATGGGTGATTAGAGCGCTTGCTCTAATCACATTGCAAAGATTTTTGATAGGTTCAGTAAAATTTGAGGCTTTACAGCTATGGATCAACATGAACACAAGCAAACAAGTGTTAGCACTGCTGCCTGCTGCTGTCATCCACAAACAGCAACGATAATATCTTAATCAAATACTTGAAGCATGAATAAAAATGAGTTTGAGCTTATCCTTAATTTTAAGAAATCCGCTGAATATGAATGGAAGATAAGATATTTATCGCTATATGAAAAAAAAAGAAAAAACTACTCAATTTAAAATTACTTTTTAGACATAATCCTTGACAGACTTTGCTGGAGATAAAGTGAAGAATGCTACAGTGTAAGATGAATAAAAAGATGATGCTGGAGTATTATTTGTAGAAGTGCTTATTAATCTATGCAAATGAACTACAATGCAAATGAGCATTAGTGTGACAGGGAGTATCACCTGTGTAACTATGAAGATTTTTCTTTTAAATTGCACGAAACTGTAAATAAAAATAAAAAAATAGATAAAAGATAAATAAAAAAAATCTGTTTTGAAATAATTTGAAAAGATGAAATGTAAATCTAGTTTTCTCTCTGGTCTAAGCTGTTCTTTAGTTCTGAACTTTCTTGACTGAACCTGTCTCTAAATAATGCCCTGTTAGTTATGGAAGTTGTTTGGATTTGTTTTTTATAATAAATAGCAACCTTGAAGTTTCAAAGTTCCACCACACTTAAAGATTTTTTTTTATATAATTCTGCAATAAAATGTTGAATCCTGTTTTATTTCCACATGTTATAAAAGAAGAGGGAAATCACTGTTCTTATTCATGTATTTTCTTCATTCAATAATTCAGCTTCATGCATTCCACTGAGAGAACAAAATTTTTAAGCTCCAAGTTGAAAACCCTTGTAAGGTATTCTGTTGAAATCTTAATTCTAGTTGTGGAAAATAAGCTGCCTGGTGAGTCGTATTCACTTCTCAATTTTAAGAAATCAGTCATTCCTAGAAGTTTGTTTAGGCGATACATGATTTAACCAATTACAGATCATTTAATGTGAAATACACATTAAATTGCCCTCAGGAACGAAGTTTGGTTCATAACCCTACATGAAGATTTTGTGATGATTTATTCTGACTACGAGGGATCCAGTCACCCCTGTTGATTAATGCATGAATGCCAAGTCCGATCGAGCAATCCTCCTGTTCCTAAACAGACAAGAGAGAAAAGGAAAGTAGAATTTTGTTCCCAGTTTCTTCCTTGGCTCTTTTTCATCTGAGGCCTTTTAAGTCTGCCTTTTCCTGGATAACTGTGCAAAAGCACATGACCACATAAGGACAGGCAGCGGCTGCGAGGCTTAGTTATGTAAACACTTGCTGCAGAACAGCTCCTGTGACTCCTTGTGAAGGATCTTCATGCTTCAGCAAATGTGAAAACTGGGATAACAGGTACTTCGACATAGATAGGAGCCATATTTCTTTAGCAAAGTAACCATCTGAAACATGAGTTAAACATCTCTGACCGACGTGTAAAATAGTTGTTAAAAGAAATATCTAAACAAAACTATTAGTCAAACAATTTCACAACAGTTTTTTTTTTTTTTTTGCTAGTATTGTGATTGCTGATACACAGAGGATAAATTAAAGCCAGCTGTATTCAGGTGTTTTCTAAAGTGTTTGTATTTATGCACTTTTTCTTTACAGTGAAGCCATATTACTGAATTTTATGTGATACAGGAACACAAACCTGTGAAGTGAAAAGAAAATGACATATGACACAAATAAAACTAACATTTGTGGCATACCCAACCCCATCTACTCTAATATCCCTAAATAAAATCCAGGGTAACAACACCACTATTAGCTTTGCATTCAGCAAAAACTGGCTTTAATGGAAATGGCCAAAACAAAACCAGAATTTAAGCAAAGTCATGAAAGCTCCCTTTCACATGCATATGGGACAATGGCAAAATGTAAAAGAGTCAGAGATCAAAATTTAAAGTTATAGCCTATATCCAAAATGTGCATGGAGGAAACCAACAGTAACTATGAACTTCACCTGCATTGGCAGCATCATTCTGTGGTTTTGTTCAGTAAGGACTGTAACGATGGTCAGACTACACCCAAGTAGAAGCAAAGTTGTGTGTTGGAATGTTCAAGTCAAAGTGCAGACCTAAATCTAATTCACAGCCTGTGGTGGAACATCACATTTGCTGCTCACAAACTCTCCTTCCCATCTAATTGAGCTTGAGCTGTTTTGCAAAAGTGAGGAAAAAATAAAAATCCCAACTCTGTGCTGCTACACATAGATTATTGACATAAAATTCTATAAGAAAACGTCAAATTCAAAGTTAAAGAGTCATGAGTTTTTGCCAGGTGCTGTACATATCTGCCACTTTACACAGATTGCCCCCCAATGCTCAAGCAAATACAAAATGTGGTCACAATAGTGAACTTGGCAGCCATGACAGGACTCCTGACAGCACAACCCTTCCAGGCCAGTTTGATATCTGCCAGTTGTTTGGGGTCAGTCGGCGGCCTGTCATACTTCACTCCTGATGTCATGATGTCATCTGTGTGCCGCTGTCACTGTGGAGGCAGCAGTTACCTAATTTAGAAAGCTCAACCAGGCTCAGGCGGCATGACATTTGTGAAACATTTTTTGGGATTATATCTCCCTTCTGCACATTTCCTCCTGGTCCCATGGGCTCCTGAGCAATGGAGTCATAATTTGACTCTCAAACTTCCTTATTGTTCTCCTTTTCTCTCAAATGGAAAATATTTCTCTGCTGAGCCTTTGTTGAGTCCTATCAAACAAACAAATCTGGATCCACTTCAGAAATGTTTACACTGTGTTGTTCTCATGATGCGATTCTGACTGATCAAACTAACATGTCTTTTTTTTTTTTTTTTTCCCAGCATGAAAGACTGTCGAGGTAAGGAAAAAAAAAAACTTTTATTTTTGTTCTTTTAATAACATATAGCTCCATTGTGTACTGAGATGGAGCTGTGTTGACTTCAGATACGATTCCACCGGAGAAAGCGCCACAGACAAACCTATGGGCCGCACCAGTTCGTACACGAGGAGAGAGACGAGGCTGGCGGCTCTGAATAAACAGGAGCAAGACTCCACTGCCAAAGACTATAAGAAGGTAGCAAGTAACCCAGGCCTCGGTTACAAACACACTTCTTCCCTTCAACAGGCTCAAAGCTGCTGCTTTGAACACAGCCTGACTGCCCACACCTTCATTTTTATAACCCTGTGAAATTTAATTGGACCTAAAAGGAATATGAAGAACAAGCATGCAATTATTGTGTGTTTTCTAAAATATTTTGCACATGTAAGGTACATAGAATATGACATATATGTTTAATGGGGCCATAAAGTGGCCTGGACCTCAAGCTGAGAGTACATTACAGATGAGTTTTGGTATTTTGTCATGCTACAGCAATAAACCTTGAATTACAAGTAATGTAATTTTTGCCCCCCTTATAAAATGGCAGAGATATTCACTCTGAGCAATTTCATCTGGATCTGAATTTTCATTTCCTTACTTCCTTTCATCCTGTACATTTTATGGTCACTTTTGTTAAAACCGAGTGTTGAGGAACTTTTGATCCAGTAATCCAGTACTTCTTGTTTTATTGATTTAATTTCTTATTCACACGTCAGAATGTGAAAAACAAAGCAAACAAGCCAATGCATGGAAGTCAGACCCAGCAATTGCTAATAGAAATTGATATATTACAAATTCCACTTGTATAAACAAGGTTAGAAGAATTTTTAAATAGTTAAAAAAATCCTGTAACTGCAACAAACAAGGTTGAACAAGAACCCCAGTTTATATTGCCACTACGCAGACAGAGGAGGTTGGTAAGGGAAGCAAATATACTTGTAAACTTCACTGTTTGAAAACTGCAGCATTTTTGTTTCTGCTTGAGATTATTTGAAAATGTCTATTTTTTTTTCTAATCTGTCTTTTGTTATGTTTATCCCCCCACCCCCCCTTTTTTTTTTGTCTGTTCAGCTGAATTTGTGTTTCAATACAAAAGTGATTAAAGTTTAATAGCATGTAATCTGTTTCTTTTTGTTTTAGATGTACACAGAAGCTTTGCAAGAAAATGAAAGGCTCAAGTCCAGACTTCACGACAGCAAACAAGAGCTGGTGAAGATTCGCTCTCAACTGGAGAAAGTTGCTCAGGTGCCAATCTTTCAATATTTTTTTAAAAGAATTTGAGAAGACACGTCAGGAAATGGGAACAAAATTGAAATGGAAAATGGAAATGGAAAAAAAAAAAGGTCCCATCACATATTTCCCAATAATGCCAAAGTCATGACTGTGAGACTAATTGGTCACTCTCTTCATGGTTATCTGTCCTGTGGTGAACTGGCATCGTGTCCAGGGTCTGTCATGCTTCTCACTCAATGACTTTTAGAAATAGGCGTCCTGCAGCTCTGCAAGGACACGCCGGTGTAGACAATACCGACGGATGGAACTTTCTTACCACTCTGATTGATTAAGCCAAAATTCTTTAACATCCACTTTTCAAACTTACAGAGGCAGGACAGAATGTCTGAGCGATCCACCGTTCTTGAAACAGAGAAAAGGGTGAGTAACTCATGCCATTTAAATTCATTATGCTATATCACTAAGTGAGTGAACATCCTGATGTGTTTATGGCTTCCCAGCCTTCAACATCCCTGTATTTAATTTCTTTATGACATCCAGGAAAAACAAGCGCTGGAGAAAAGAGTCACAGACATGGAGGAGGAAATAAAGGTCAGTCCTTGCATCAGTAAATGTTGTGCACCCACCCTGGGATTATATGGCAATCATTTTGTCTCAGACACATGCTGGGCTTCATTTCTCTTATTGATGTTTTCTCCGAAAGCCTTAACTAACTAACAGTCCTTGACAGTACACAGCTCAAGCAAAGCTGCTTCCACTGCTGCTAAAGACTGCCTGTGAATAGTTTTCCCAGAGCGGAGTGCACATATAGCCCCCTGTAGACTCTGTGGTCGGCCAGGTGGGTTCGAAGTCAAGGGGAGGAGAAGGTTAATGCTCCAGGCTCATTAGCCACACTGTTATGCTGGGCTACTTTCTGCCTTGTGTTGCAGCTCCCCTGCTCCAATTCTCTCACTGTCGGGGTGAACATTGTGACCTAGTTCCATCCGAATACCAAAATCCGTCCAATTGCAAAAGGCCTTCTTTTGTGAGACATTCCAGAGTGCATTCTGCCTGACACAGAAACGCAGGCGACGGCAGCAGGCAACTTTCAAGCCTGAGCGTACGCAGACAAAGGATTTGAATTTGTACTTAAAATCAAATACATTTTACGTGTTATTAAACTTTGAATCGATTTTTCTGCTAAGCTGTAAATATTTAAAGGCATGGCTGAGATGTGAGAAAAATCAAATGTGAGCAAAGAATGGTAGAAATGTAGCAAAGAGCAGCAGTCTGAGATGGAATGATGTTTTATCCACGTGTCATCCTGGTTCCCCTCAGCAGACTCCCCCACTGCGCTTCCGCTGTGGGTACCAGCCCTGAGAAGGGGCTTTCTCAGGGAGGGGGGATGGTGAGTGCTCGCCCTGATGTTGATGAGTGATCAAAACCCACCCTTCACCTCACACGTTCTGCTTTTGCCAGGGGTTGGGGCATGCACACACACATACACACACGCACACACACTTGGACGAGTTGTCTTACTTCCTGTATAAGAACTTCACTGTTTGAGCGTCACAACTTTTGCTCCGAAGCACCTCAGTCAAGCCACTCTAGTTTGCACCTCTGCCACAGCTATTTGTTCGTACTGAGCGAGCTGCAAGTCTTCCAACACAAGGGGGAACTGTTGAGCTTCAGCAAGCAGCACTTAAAAAGTAGCATCTCCAACTTGTTCGTAGAGGTGCAACTTAACAAGTCAGAATATACTTTAAGCATGTATTTCTGTGCATTTTGATGATCGTGGCAGTTTCTGCAGAAGTGTTAAGGAAGCCTGGGTTGCTTTAATAGTGTCTTCCAACTCATCTGCATTCTTGGCTCTGGTGCCTCTCATCCTTCTCTTGGTACTTTTTAGCTTCTCTACGATGTTAAAGTCAGGCGAGTTTGCTGGCCAGTCACCTACAGTTTTATAATGCTCATTTAACCAGGTGTTGCTACTTTTGGCAGTGTGGATAGAAGCAGTTCCCTGCGTTTTGACTTGATAGAACCCAGTAGACCTGCAACAGCGCATAACATAGCTCCCCGAATGATCATTGGCTGTGGATACTATACACCGAGCCTGAAGCAGCTTGGAATCATTTCCTTTCTTCCCTCAGAGCCTGCTGGGACCATGATTTCCAAATAAAATGCAGAATTTATTTCCATCTGAAAAGAGGTTAACTACTGAGGTGTCTGGTTCAAAAGAGATTTAAATAAAGAAATGTAACAGCTATAACCCAAGCTGTGGTTCGGGCACCATTACGACCACAGTTTTGTCTTTTACTGAACTTCGTATCACTGTGCTTGGATAAAATGCTCCATAGACAGCCAGATTATTTTGCAATAATGATTTGTTACTTAACCTCTTGGACAGCCGCTTGGAGGACTGTGATCAGAAGTCTATCCCATGACGGTGAAGGTCATAAAAGCACATTTTTGTAGTAAAAAAGATTTTTATTTGGTTTTATGTTACATTTTTATTACTAATCTTAAAAATTGTGTTTTAATTTTTAAAACACAATTTTTAAAAATTAATTAGCTGTAAGCCATAATTATTGAAGTAAACAAAAATAAATGTGAAATACAAACAAACTTGCAGAGTTTTAGCTTCTGTATGGGAGAACTGTCTACCAGCTTTAATGGTGGATATTTTTACTGATATTATGCCTGTGCAGCTTAAAACTTAAACAAATCAACATTCATTGGCATTAGTTGCCAGTCAAGTGTCCAAATTCATGAGGCTCCTACGCTCCTTGCCAATACTGACCAACACATTTATCTTCTTTATTTTTTGTTCTTTAGAATAGGGATACACTATTGGTCGTTCTAAGCTCTAAAAGTGAAAGAGTTTCAACTCTGGTTATTCCTACTTTACAAAACAAAACCTTTCCTGTGTCTTTAACCTCTTGCAGAAAACCTAAATTGTTTTTGACATAATCAGAAGAATCTGTGGAACCTGAGAGTCTTGTTCTTGCTTACTCAGAATCAAAGGTCTGAATTTTAACAGGATGAATAAGGGATGCTGGTCATTACATATTCTCACCTCATTCTGACTTTTTCCTCCTGTTTTGCCAAGGACTTGGAAAGCTGGCCAAAGGCTGAAATGGTTTGTTCTAATGCCAGGGGAACATTATATGCTTGAGCTGTTAAGCTTTAAAACCAGACTGTTTTGAATTAGGTTTATGAGTCTGTTTGGGTGTTATTTGAAGTAGTTGGGGCTTTAATGTAAACACATTAAAAAAAAAATGTCTTTTGTATTCACAACAAATGTGTTTGTGGGTGGCCTGGGATTTTTTTTTTTGTAACTTGTCTGGGGATCACATGATGAAATCGATATCAATTTGTCAGAGTGAGTGTTGTAGATTTCCAATGACTCCATCTGTCTCACTTGCGTGGTTTGCCCACGGGCGCAGCGTCAAACCGTAGACATTTCTTTCAAACCGCATTGAGGTTAACCTCAAGAAACCAGGCCAACATTAAAGAGGAAGATGATTCATTTCACTGCTGATTAGTTTTATTCACTGAACTCTTGTATAAAGGCGTAGCGAGTGTGTTTTCTGAATTTCACTGAGCAATGATTTAAGGTCAGTTTTAAACAGTACATGTCTCATCGTTTCTCTTGCATGTTTTAGCTTTTCTACACTTTTTTCAAATGATCCCTCGTGTGTAAATATTTGTTCTTGTCAGTTTTTTTTTTGTTGTTTTTTTTAAGTAAGTTTCTGCAGCTGAGCTGACCTCATTTCCTCTGTGTATCCATGCTTGTATGAGTGGACATGGACCCTGTCACTGTCCGTGTTTCTTTCTGCTTTTTGCTTCCTGCCTGCTTTCTCTGCCTGCTCCTCTCTATATCTCTCTCCCCATGTATGCAGGCTTTCCCTGCCCTGGCCCAGGTCCAGGCTTTGCGGAGAGTCAACGAGTGTCTCCTGGCTGAGAACAGAGCCATGCTGCGTGTCCTCACCCGCCTCTCTGAAACGGCCTCCATGCCGGAGACAGAGGACCTCTGATCCTTGGGATCGTCTGGCCTTGATTTCCTCCCTGCTGTCCCCCTTCCTGCGCCGTTTAACTTTTACACTTCTCTTTCCTTCTGGAGCTGTCACAGCTTCCGCCTCTCCTCTTCCGCTGTCCTCCCCTCAGGCAGGTCCCGTCCCCTTTTGGATGATTGCTGTTTTGCATGCTTGCTTTTTCACCCGGTCTTCTTTATAGTATTAAAAGGGCAACTTTCTGCCACATTTGTTATTAACATGGGTATATTTACATTCATGCTAATTTAAAATGACTAAAACAAAATTTGCTCCCTGTTGCTTGTGTAAAAGGCTGACCAGTTGTATACAAATGCAAGCTTGAAGAGCATTTGTTGATGTTTGCAGGATATGTATGATTGGAAGTCTAATCAATACAAGCATTGCATTGTATTTGGCTTTCCTTAATTTTGCGCATCACTGTAGTGGACATACACTTTTTAAATGTAAATTACAACTTAGGTTAAAAGGCTGTAATTTATAGGAAAACTTCATATCACACACTCATTCATTATCATTAAATCATCAGTGGGTTGCTGGATTGATAATGATAATGATTGCCTTTAAACACCGATACACTTACTTGAAGCTGTAATCTTCTCCTCAGGGCGCGTCTGCTTGACAAGAAGGAACAACCCATGAACAGCCTTGAGCAAAGACAGACTTAACATTTACGAACTCGGATCAGGCTGTAGCATTTTTGTGCCCAGAGCTTAGATCATGAACAAGGAAGTTCACAAAAGGCTTTTATCTAACAAAAGAACAAATGGCACATACAGCTGGCAAAAGGCCATCATTTCATTGGTGTTGAGATGGGCACATACCTTGCTGATAATTTTATATTCTTCAGTTATAAACCTATATATATAGATATATGTTTATATCTATATATAATTGGAACAACATGGAAATTTAACTGGATGTTATATTTACACTCTTACCTTTCTACCTGATAGTTTCTTTGATTATGTGCAGTTGACATTTTGCTGTATGAACCTGCAATCTATTATGGGACAAAGCTATCCAAATTAACCTGACTTTATATGAAAATATAATTGCCCCCTTGTTTGATCATAAAAAAAAATATTTAGGAAAGGTGAGTTTTGCTTCTCTGGGCACATCCAGGAAGTTGATGCCAGACCTTTATAATCAATAAATGATTTAACTAGAAGCTGTCAAATAACATGTCTTTGACACTCCAGCAAACCACAGTGAAAACCAAAACAAGTAGAGAAACATGGAGCAGCGTTGAACTGTCACAGGAGGGGCTTGTTGTTCCAAGACAAAACTAGTGACTCATTCAGCAAGTCCCTAAAAAACCCTGAACAAAATCTAAAGCACCGCAGGCCTCACTTACCTCGTTAGAGGTCAGTGTTCATGAGTCGACAATAAAAAAAAAAAAAAAAAAAAAAGAAAAATACATGCATGGGAGAGTTCCAGGCCCAAAACCACTGTGTTTACCCAAAAACAACACTACGGTTCACCTCGCATTTGCCAAAAATCAGTGTGCTGGACGATTCTAAAAGTAGAATATTTCCCCAAAGGTTATGGGGCAAGTATTCTGTATTGTGCATATTAAGACAAAAGTATCAAGAGAAACATAGTGATGGTATCAGATAGCTTTCTTTTGGAACAATCAATTCTTCTCCCCACTAAAATAATCCGAAAGAAAACTTCTGTCCTTCAGTCTGTGTGAACTAATGGTCAGTTGCTCTTCAGTTACAGGACCTGACACTGATGCAAACCACACCGGCAGGTAAAACTCAGGAAAAACTGGAAAAAAATGATGGTCGCGAGGTACTCTTGTCAAATTCTGTACTTAAGTCTAATTGATATTTTGCAGTATATGAAACTGAACCACAAAATTCTGCAAAGATTTCAACACAACGATGTTGAAAACTCATTCACAGTTAATATAGTTGCTTAATTGTCTCACAGGGTGGCACAACCAGTTATTAGGTTTTGGGGGGAAATTACTTTATCACAAAGCATCTGGCTGAAATGAAATTATTTAAAAGTTCAATTTTGTAGTTATTCAAGGTTTAAGTATTTAAGTATTAAAAGAACTGAATCCAGCTTTAAGGGGGCAAATACTTTTCCATGGCACTCCACAGGTGTGTCCAGTGGTAGTGTTGCCCTCGGGGTGGACAGATCACCTCAATATATATATTTATAAATATATGTGTATATGCACATATATAAATGTAGAATGTCTTTAATTCGGGGGATTTTGCCTTTATGTCTCGATTGGAGATGACTTAACATGCATTTGTATGAATTGAACGTGATTCTCTGGGGTGGACAGAGGGGTAGCCACCTCGACCCCTCGCTGTTTTCAGATGTGTGTCGTGTTGCATGATCAAAGGTTTCAAAGGATTATTTGTCTCCTTTAAGGGGAATATATTCTGAAGTCAAAGTTCCTCATCAGACTAAGATTTAGAAACTTGAGCTTTTCTCTCTTTTGTTAACGAGTATCTCATACCTCGTCTCTGCATACTGTACACTTCTCACTGCATGATCATCTTCTAAGCATGCTCTCCTTACCTATTCTCAGATTTTGATGAAACCTTTGGCCCACTTGTTAATACTGCTAGAGTCGTTTCTTATTGCACTTGAAACAGTGGGCGAATTGGCCATTGCAATACTCGATGCTTTGTATCGCAAACGTCTTCAGTAGCTACTAATATTAGCTTCCAAATATGCACAAGGTAAACGGGGCATTTTCTAATTTTGTGTCTTTCCTTTTCCCTCCTCCAGGTCCTAACCGAACTCAAGTCAGACAACCAGAGGCTAAAGGATGAGAACGGAGCTCTCATTCGAGTAATCAGCAAACTGTCAAAGTGAAAAGATGTCTGAAGCTTTTGTTCTCGTGCTCCAACCTTGATTCAGCAGTTTAATTATTCACAAGGTTCCATGTTTTACCTCCTCTATGAGTTATTGATAGGCCACCTTTGAAGCTCTTGTAGACGTAGATCTTGAGCAGACTCACTTCAGTTTTTCTCACCTTATAATTATTTTCTTATATTACATAGTATATATTATTTATAGTAGATAGTACTTTTCACATCCACAAACAAGGGAGCAGGTGTACTATTTGGACTGCAGTGTCTCTGAAAACTTAGAAATACATTTGAACTTTTCCCATACTGTGTGATATCACACTGATGCTTCACTTTTGTTTATACTCTTTGCAGCACACGGTTTTAATATTACTTAAATAGTCTATAAGATTTGATCATTTTACTGGAACATACCAATGGACTTGGGAATACATTTTTAATATTTTCTCCCCGATTGTGTTTTTATTCTCTCTCTCTCACACAAATAAGAGCGACGCCTGAAAGATAAAACATTGTGGTTATAGGTTCTGGTTGATATTGTTTGATGCATCAACCAGATGAAGGAAAGTTCAGTGGCCTACAAATGTTGAATTTACATTTATATCTTCAGCACACACACACAAAAATCATCTTATGAGTCACAAAAATATTTTGTTTTCACCAGAATACATAAACACCCCTGAATCAGATGTTTTTTTTTTTATAATCCATATATGTCATATTGAAAAAAACTAAAGCCTAAGGAGGTATTTCTGTAAATAAAGAAGAAAGACTGATTATAATGTATTTATTAATAAAAATATATATATTTTATTTGTACTGCAGGAGACGGGGTTGATGTGATGGCTGTCCTTGTTTGAAATAATAAAAAATGAATTGTAAAAGCAAAAACAAAGTCCTTGCCCAATAAAATGTTTCTGAATTGCCAAAGCAACTGTTTATTTTTTTAATCTAAAGCGTCATCCCAATTTCATTAAAATTTAATTTTTTTTTTTATCAGAATTGTCACATCTTTAACTGTAAGTTACCAGATTGTCTACAGCAGTGGTTTCAAGTTTGCAAGAGAAATTCACAACATCTAGACTCGGGGGGGTAAATTGGATTGCTATGTAACCAACCCTCACAGGAAATTAAAAACATTGCAAAGCTATTTGCTTGTGTAATATCTCTGAAGGCCATATTGACTGAAGTTGTGTTTTTCAAAGTTTATTCAGACATACTAGGTTGTATTATTGACTTCCATTCATTTTACTAACTGCATTTATAAACAACCCAGACAATTTTCCTAACCCTAACCCATACTAGTATCTTTCTAACCCCAGCTTTAAACCAAACCTACTTTACACATTATCACTAAACTTAACTCCTAACCCTAAACAAAGGGTCCACCGTATTTAGACTGGGCTTTGGTCTGCCATATTTACTAAAGACCTTCAGGTTAGTAAATATGGCAGAAATGGTCTGAATATTATATCTGAACAACTACACACATTATAGACTGTTTCATGTATCGTCTGAATAACATTAAAGGTTTTTTCTTCCTTGTTTAATGCTAGGCTAATGTGCTTTTTGTAAAAGTGCATTCTCCCTAAGAACAGAAGATATTGTTCTTTTATTCTAGGCTAAGAACAAAGTTCTTTCTTGCTGGGACTTTTCACTTGATTAGAACTACTGGAAAGAACCAATTGGGTTGTAGCATGTCTGTATAGGAACCACGCCCACTTCCAGTTTCGGACCGCACAAGATCTGTCGGACACCACACAAGAAAAAATGTTCTGCCACGAATACGTAATAAGAACAGATGGGATAGGATGTATAGTTTTCTTCAACATTGATGGGGGAGATGGTCAGAGTTAATGGTAACATAGATAGAGCTGTGTTGCTCCTGCCTGTGCTAAATCCACTACTTTAAATGGGTTAAAAGCGACTGATAGCTTGGTATGGAATAGCGTAACCAAAGGAAACATCAAAAAATCAAGTGCCTTTGTGAGATAAAACATACTGCATAGTAAACACATACAACTCATGGTTATTAAAAGGCCTTTATTTCCTATTTGTTTTTACAGAACTGGCAACACATAAGATAAATTTGTAATAAGTTATTTGGTTCCCTTGATAACTTCAGAAGGATCCCCAACGTATGTCCACATAAGGGTCGAGAGGAGTTTGTGAGCAACGTTTGTGTCCAGTCAAAGGCTAAAGCATGCGATCCACAGTAGGCACAAGTACTGACATGAACACGCGCACCACAACACTAGACACGAAGAAACACAGCTAGGGGACGTAACCTGACTGTCCTCCGATGCTTTAAAAGAGGATGAAGAGAAGAAGGTGAAGCTGGGAAAACAAATGAGTCTCGAGAAAACAGCTGCATGATGGAACAGAGGTGGAGAACTGAGTGCTCAAGGGGGGAGGTCGGTACGGCCCTGCATGTTTGGCAGTATACAGTATGTCCATGTTGTTAACATGAAGGCCGGTGGTTCCTTATGCTCTGCAAAAGCAGATTCAGGCTCCTATTCACCTCGATGACAGTGACGGAATCGGCTACACAGAAACCAGACAAGGACACAAACAGAAAGCAAATGAGGAGAGAGCATGGAAACACGTCTGTGCCGTCGCTTCAAACACAGCTCCACATTCTACATCGGGGATACACAGAATAAAAGAAAAAATAAACAACAAAAGTGATTACGCCTATGCACAAAGAGAGCAAGAAGAAATACAGCAACTGACAAGAGAACCAGCATGTTTCAAAGCAGCGCCTTTACCCGCTGCAGGTCTCGACATCACGTTTCGACTGTCAAATGGACTGAAGTTTCCCTTTTTAAATTCCAGTGTTTGTTTAAAAAAACAAAACAAAAAAACAACACAGAAACAAATCACACGTGTGTGAACGGTGTTCTAAAACTGTCTTTGCACAGCTGAAGCAGGGCGACCGCAGATGCATTTGTGCATAAGTACATACACTCGGCAATCAGGGAAACAGATCACTAGCCATTTTTAAACCATAAAGCTTTTATTTTTACCGTGTTACTCATACATAAAAAAATAACAATATGCATGCAGACTTGTACCGAGAGTAGCATAATCTAACTCTGTGATTTTAAGCAATGTTTTGGACATTTTATTATTCCACATACACAAGAACACAATCACAGCTCACCAGTCTCAGTCCACCGTATCGTCTGAGGATCTTGTGTATGTGTGATGACCCAGGCTTCAAGAGGAAGCAAAGACGTTTGTAAATGCACCATGAATGTACCTTTGAATTTTTTTTTTTTAATATTTGGTGCCTTCCTATTGTAGTTCTCCTGTTATATTGGCTGTGCAGAGTTAAACTGTGGAGATAAATGCTGGCAGGTGTAATCAGGTGGTGGCAGTATTTCTAAAACACACTGAAACCTGCTCTCAGTGCATCATTTGGTCACAGTCATTGGTATTGATGGGACAGTGATTGTTGCTGTATTGCGTTAAGAGAATGTGGAGCAGCAGTTTTATGCAACACATTGAAGATTGTTGTCATGACGGACGTGGCAGTTCAATTTAGGAAACTTCAGCAACTTACATCAAACAAAATATTAAAAAATGCTTCAACATTTTGGAAAATATGGGCTTGTTTGCTTTCTTGCCAAAAGTTAAAGGAGAGTTGAAGCCACTTTCTCACGTTATCTAGATGAAATGTTAAAATGTTTGGTACCAAACCCCTGCTTAGGAGAGAAGTCAATCCAAAGAGCCCATTTTTTCTCTCTCTGTAAAATGAAATTAGCCTAGAGCTGTAAAATTTTGTTGACCGTTAAAAATATAAAGTTTTTGTAAAGTTTCCTATGTAAAACGAGGAATAATTCTATATAATTCAAAAATAAATTAATACATGTTTAAAACTGGCTTTACTTTTCTATTGATTTTCTTTAGTTATTGTGAAAAGGAAAAGAAAACCCTTAAATGTTCCAGATTACGTTTCAGTTAAAGTGTAAAACATTTTTATTACATTTTTACTTTCTTCTCCTTCTTTTTAAACGTTCTCTGAAAAAGTATGAGGTAAGACTATTGTTTTAAATCTATTTGGCTTTACTGTAAAAGACTGAACATAATTTGTATCCTGTAATGTTAAAATTCCTGAAATAAACATGTTTAATGTCTCAGGTTAAAAAAAAAAAAAAGGTTTATTGCTAATTGTTTTGTGGACATGGTTTTACATTTTATAAACCTGTAAGCTTTTCTCATTGAGCAACATCAGCATATGCAGATGTGTGAGGTTGTCATTTATGTAACTCAGGGCAAGAAAGCAAGTTGTAGAGTTGTAGACACAAGTCTGAAAAATAAACATATGCATAGTTCTGTGGGAGGGATACAGCCTTAAATTTTAGGTTTTAATTTTTTTCTTTCAGTTTATTCATTCTTACTGAGCAGTTGATTAAAAAAGAGCAAAAACTGTTGCTAATAGCCTCTAAAATAATGCAAAGGTTCACTATTATTATTATTATTATTATTATTATTATTATTATTATTATTATTATTATTATTATTATTATTATTATTATTATTATTTGATTGTGTGAGTTCTTTTTCTCAAACTGGGAGAACAGAAACTAGCAGCTTGACCCAGTTTGCGTCACAAATTGCACTCAGCCCTAAAACACATATAGTTTTACCCTTATTACTCAGAATTCAATGTCATAATATATTGTAAATATTATCTATTTATGCTAATCAAATATGACCAAACACAATCCTGTAACGATGACACCAGCCTCTCAAAACAAAACAAACAAACCAAAAAAACCAAAAAAACACTTGCTCTCCTGAATTGGCAGCTGTTCTCCACGCTCACACAGACAGTAGAATGGTTTTCTCCCTCTGGTTGAACAAAGACTTTAGAAAAAGGAATGCGAGAAGGAACATTATTCATGGAAAAATGAAGACGTCAGATTTTTTGTTCCCTCACAAATAAACTCTAGCTGTTCAGCAGAGCTCTAAAGAGTTAGTGCTTGAGTTTTATGGCTTTTAGTTGTTTTCATCTTATTAATTTATTTTGTTTACAAGTACACCCATTGTATAGTAACAGAGTAAAAGAGACACAATCTGCAACATGTATCAGGTCAGTCAAACAGAAAGAGGGAAAATAATCTTCTGATTAAAAATGATAGTAATAAAGAGAGACAGAAAGAGAGAGAGAGAAAGAGAGAGAGAGAGAGAGAGAGAGAGGATTCCAAGTCATTTGTGTTCAGTGGAAAAGGGCTTATTCACAGTTTGGCCCTGGAAATCCCGCCTAAGATAGGATATGGTCCGTATGACTTTAGTCTTGGCTAGTGCTGGCATAAATCACTCCTAGAATCAATTTAATACATTGTTTTTCCAAATGAGCTATTCCAGAATAGCATCAAGTTTAATCTGCATTACTTACTTAAAAATAAGAGAGAAAGAAACAGTCCTGCAGACTTGGAGATCCCCTGGTTGAAATAAAATGTAACAACTTTCTAATTAAAAAAAATAGAAACTGTAGCATAATTAACAATCGCTAATATTTTCAAAAGGTACAGTAATGAAATAAATGGCAAATAAATAGTGCAAAAAAAAAAAAACTGAGCACAAGGAATTTACATAGCAAGCATGCGGCTACATTTTTCTTCCTACATGAACTCACACACAGCACTGGACGACACACTTGCTTAAGAGTTTTCAGGCGTGGAAAGATTCCTATTTGTAATAGTACTCTAATATTTGCATGACATTCTCTCCAATGACCCTCATGGAAAATAAATACACACTTTGTTCTATTTAGAAAATATACAGTGCATTTTTTTTGTTTCAGTTTGCTATGTTATTAAAATGGCAAATGACACCCATTTAACGTACACAAGTTATTTTTGCGTCGTCTCTAAAACATGCTCTTATGTACAGTAGTTCTTATAAACATGCAGTATCAACGTGTATGAACTATGTATATAGGCAAAACTACACACCAATGAGTTGCTTGATTGCTTCCATGTTGCCTTTTTCTTTAGTGTTGCTTTAAAAACAAAGAATTGTGCAAGATGACAAACAGAAATTTAGTTTTGATTGTTATCTATATAAATATCTAAAAAAAAAACAATTAAAAAGAATGAAAAAAACATAAATTTCACCCCCCCAAAAAAATGCAATCAAATGTTTGTACCTGCATTTGCTATACAGAAAGCTAACTGGAAGTTTTCTTGTGAAAAAGCATAGTGGGCTCCAAATGCTCACAAAACCTAATAAACTTTTAACTGACTTTATTCACGGGTGATGAGCTCTAGTAGTGTGTTGTCTGTTGCAAGCCCAAGTTTTTACTCAAAAAATGTCTGTCAGAATCTAAACGTACAAATATAAAGAGCCAAATGGTCCCAGTGATATTTGTAACAGCCAACAATTGTAAATATGTTTCTTTATCAATAAGATCATGAATGATGCAATTTTCCTTTTTTGTTACGGCGAATATTTTTGTTGTTTTTGCAGAAACACATTTTTAAATTGGAAGAGGAAATAGCTGCGTGATAGGTGAATGTGTAGAGAGCGTTTCCTGAAGTGTCATTTCAGTGTCATTGGCTGAAAGATGTCAGTCGAAAATGTGGCCATTACAGCTCAATAGCAGCTTTTTTAAAACATTTATAGTTCATATATAAAGTTGATAATTTGACATCACATTGATTAGTCAGTGTAAGTGAAGTTGTCCACCTGAGCAGACTAGCTGAAATCACATTTTGAGAGATGTTATCATTATGTGTGAAAAGGTCGAAATTAGTCAGAAAAATCAGTTCCAGTTACCTGGACCCGACTTTGGCTCTCTATGCTGCACTGTTTCATTCTGGGAAGAGACCACAAAGCAGCATTGAACTCAATGTGTTTCTTTTCCCTTCCATTCACAAGACAAGACTCGTCTGTGTGTGCCACAGAAATGATGAATTTCATCACGCTATATCACTCAGGAAAAGAAAAAACACACGCCTAAGAACAGCGTCAGGACAGAACAATACTTGCTAGTGCAATTCACAATCGACAGTTTGGTAAGCTGTGCATAAAATACACATGGATCAGTGCGATTTCTTCCAGACTTTTTGCAATTAAGTGAAATAATTGTAGTCCAAACAATTCAAAACACACACACACACACACACACCTACACGCACACAAACACACACGCACATACACACATACATAAGCTGAGGCCAAAGTAAGCAGAAGCAAAAGCAACAAAATGAAACTCCCTAAATTGTTAAAGCTCTGACTTCTGAGCGTATGTACAAAAAACGTTAGGAATTAAAGTGCTTAAGGAATAAAAGTGTTTGAAGTTAAAATCAATTCTTAAGTAGAAGGGAAAAAAAGCCGAACAAAAAGAAAAAGAGGAAAGGAAGAGAACAACACCTCTAACTGGAAGGCGTCCCTGGTAGTTGAAAATTGCTTATTTTGTTACTTGGAAGGCTTGTCTCCTTTATGACTGTAAGACGGTTATAGGGATTCCTTTGAAGTAAAAACCCTCGTGTCAAGTCCATGACTAATGGCAGGAACACTGAACAAGTGATATACAGAATCAGAGATGTCGGGAGGGGAACGTCGAGGGCTGTAGGCAGTAATCGACACCTTGTAAATATAATGTCAGCTGTGGTTGGGATCAGTCTCTCTTTCTGGTATTTCCAAACTTTTTTGTAGTACGGATGACACACGTTGCTTTTGTTTTTTTTTTAACACAATTTAAAATACACAAGCACACTTTTTTTTTTTTTTTGCAAATTATCTGTCATACCCTCCATATAACTCAATAAATGGTGGTTTAACTAACTTCAGTCAAAAGCCTAAAGACAGCAGAATTCTTACAATTTTAGTGTAACATATTTTTTTTCTCATCACGCTGTATAACTGCTAACAATAAGAACCCGTTTAGAAAAAAAAGGCATGGAGTTTTTCCTCTCAGTTCTCCTGAGACGATGGGCAGAAGGGTAACTAATCCAAAAAGGCAGTGTCTGTGGGCAACCGGATCTAATCCCTACTTTGCTACCCAAATCTAGGAATGTACTTCCAACTAACAGAATCATCTAGGATGATAACTGGCAGGTGTGGGATATGGTGCACAAAACACCTACGGAATGGACCTGCTTGTGTTGTTTCTCTATCATATGGCAGTATAAAGCATTTTATTGTTAAGCACTATCCTAAGCAAACTTTGTCACTAAAGGGAAAAAGGGTGAGAAGTAGGATATGAATGAATGTACGTGTCATCCCTCTAAATTCCCAAATAACACTCCTCTTATAGTATACTCTGTAAGCTTAATAATGGAACCACAACTCCGATATAAAAATAGATCTAAAACAAAAATGACTGAGTATCTGTCCATCCTGCAACTTGTCTTCTTTTCTTAGTGACATGATTTTATATAATATGATTTTTTTTAAACTACATTTCCCATCATGTCAAATAGTTTCTATGGATCTTTTTAAATGACGGCTGTGGGACAGAATGTGCTGGAGGGAGCAGATTTGGGTGTTCTTCTGGAATATACATTGATATGTGGGACTTGAGTGAAACAACTGGATATGCAAAGGTAGGAAAGTGTAGGGGCGGGTGGTGGGAGTTTTTTTTTCTTCTTCTCTCTCTTAATTTTACTTCTTGGCAGTCAGCGCTGCTAGGGCGGCATCCACCTCTTCTTCGGGCTGCAGCGGATGCCACTGGGCAATCGGGCGGCGGGGGTTGGCCAGCATGTCGGACCAGTGTTTCAGCCCAGCCCCCGTGGACTTGCTTCCCACCCAAATCTTCCCGATGGCATCGTTCTTGCCGATCTTGTCATAATCTAGCACTGTGATGACGGCTTGGATTTTCTGAGGAAACAGGGGGAGAGCATTACAACCTGGTTCAGAGTACAGAGAAGGTTAAAGGATCGTCAGGACTGGAAATGTGGCGCTGGTTTAATTTTTTGTGGTGCTATCCCAGAGTTTTGTGTTTCTCTCGTCATAATTTTTACGGCATCACCACAAACAGCGTCGTGAAGACGAGGGAGCACACCACACAGGTCCGAAAAAAAAGTTATGGAGAAACTGTTAAGTTATGAAACAATATCTATGTATTTCAACTTTAAAGTAGCTTCCTTGAACAACTTTTTTTTCCTTCATACTGGAACGTCTCTCTATAATATTAAATGAAGCACTATTTACATTTCTGAAAAGAACTAAAAAAAAAAAAAATAATTAAAACATGCTCCATATCCATACCTGCATTTGCTCAAGAGGAATCTCAAAGCTGAAGGACTCGTTGTAGTAAGGATTCAAAGTATTCTTCTTTACTGTCGTCTTCTTCTTCTTCAGCCTCTTCCCATTTTGCAGCAGGTTAATTTTTACGTAGGGATCTGACAAAACAGACACAGGACTGAATCACGACACGAGGACGAGGAACCTCTGTGCTCAATGCAAATCTGGGTTGCAGTATTCTATTATGCCAACAGATGGAGCCACTTCTAATGCAAGACAGAGTGAAGAATGGGTGAGCACTGCAGCGACAGCACGTGAGCAGAGCGGCACAAAATTGATGGCTGGGCTTGAAGTCACGTTCTTTAGCATTCTGCAGTCTCAGAGCAAGGAAAAGGTCCTTTTTACTCAGGACTATGCCGTGATATGGGGTCAAGTGTGAAGCAAAACTGAACATCTACGGCACAGCTGTGTTTATATAAACTAGCCCACCTGACAGTCCTCCCACATCCATTTTCTTTAGGTTCTTAGCCTCCAAGATGCAGATGGTGAGTTTGCCAGCAGTCGGGACGTAACGTAAAGAGATGCAAATATCACCAAGCTTCTCTGGCTGAGAAGGAGCAAAGAAAGCAGAACATTGAGGAAGATAAAGTGATAAATTAGACAAAGAGGTTCACCTATAACATATAAAGACCTAACGTTTTGTTTGTTTGTTTGTTTTCTTTCAAAGACATGCAGTTTGGTTTTGCTTCTTTAGACTGAAATTGCTGTAGAGAAAATGTTTCATTTTAAGATGTTTCTGGGGGAACAGTTTCTTGGATTAAAGTGGTTTCCTCATATTTCCATAGAGTGCAGCATCACAGTGACAGCTCCACGTAACAAGCTGCACAGTTACTCAGTGAGCAGTGTAGCATAACAGACTTTTTGCCTCAATTACAGAAGAGAATCTGTGTTGTGCTTTCTTTAAGTCTAAACAGCAAATCACAGTTTATAAACAATGTAAAAAAATGGCAAGTAATATTTCTAAGAAATCCCATCTACTTCATAGAACCTCATCAGAAGCTTACAGACATTCATAATTAGCATGATTGTCATAAAGCTTGACCATAAGTTGTTCATTTTGAGTGCAATATTGTGTCACCATTCCACCCAGGAAAAAAATAATTTAATTTTAAAGTCTAAATTTCATGCACAAGTTTGAATTGCGTTCACATCTTTTCTAATGAAGACCAACTCAAAACTAAAAGTTCAAATATTGGAAAAATATCACACTCAGATTTAATTAAACTGACCCAAACTGTCAGTTCTAATAGCCAGATATTAGTCGGGATGTTTAGGAATAACTTAAGATCCACCAAGACTTAAGCCTGTCATAGACTAGAACAACAGAGTCAAGGTCCGACAGGGAAGTGAGTTCTATATCAGCATGAAATTAGAGGCTGTCACCCAATAAAAATGTGCCTTGTCCTTTGAAAACACCTTCAAGAAATATGTTACAGCTTCCTATTTGGTTAAACCAAATAAGAAGAGTTGAGAAACAGATTTAGCCAGAATGAAAAGGATCATTTTTGGAGGAGTTAAAATGAGGTTTTTGAACCTAAGAACTTTGCACATGGTTAAGTAACCATGTAAGCTTCATGTTGCTGCCAGTGATACTGGCACACAGCTCACAATAGGGGGAAAAATAATGGAAAGGAACAATCCCCAAGTTGTTTAACTTCACCACAAAGTAAAAACTGGATGGTTGAAATTTGGGCATAGTTGCATGTTCCTGCAGGTCAATGACTCCAAGTACAAGTATTTCACTAATGTTGATGTTATACAGTATTAGTCTATAAGTTTGTGGATAGCATGAAATCTACAATAAATTTGAACTTATGCTGCTCATCGTGTACTGTATAATTCCACCCTGAAAATAAAAATCAGAATGTCCTAGAAACGAAATTCTGAAATTGCAATGTTTTTGTCACTTATTTGAGAACGTAAAGGTCATATGTTATTTAGATTTAATGCATAATTTGCTTGACAGTCTTCTCAAGGAAGTTGCTGGTGTTACACAATATGTAACATCTTTATAATACTCTCATTTTGTGAGCAGTACTTGTGTATTCAAAATTGGGAGTAAAAAAATTACAGTAAGTTCATTGCTAGAGTATGGACAGAGCAGACCTTACCTCTTCTTGATCAGCGCTGTCGAGGTCTCTCCACTCTTCGATTGGTTTTGCAAGGTCCAGAGTATTCATGGGTATCTTAATCTCTCCAATGATGTCGTGTTTGGAGAAGCGGTCAAAGTCGTAGACGGCCATCACCAGAGTCTTCCCTCCCATTTCAGTGAATGGTATCTGAAAATGACCAGCAAGTCTAACTTTAGTCATCGAAATAGCTGAGGACATCTGTCAGAACGGCGTGTTCCTCCCTCTACGTTTCATGGGATGCATTTTTAATAACACTTCCTCCTCTAACGCCCTTATTAAATCCAGCTCATGTTCACTCTGCAAAACTCTACACCAATAAGCCAATAGTTTGTATATTTGTTTTCTCTTCACTATTCACACTTTCAGTTATGTCGATTAGATGAAAGCATCAACTTAATGCAGTTCATTTTTACGTAGCTAAGTGTAGCTTTTTCGGTACACAATAAATAATACATGAATCTGACCTTTTGACTGATTAAATGTATTTAGCTTTATGCAAGCTGCCTCAGTAGGACTGTCTGACTTTGACAAGCTACTAAAACAGTTGAATTATTTTGTATGGAGCTGTCAGCAGACAAGGTGCACCAGAGGTGGGCCCCTCCTTTATTCCCCTTCAGACTCTCCTTTGTAAGACACATTCAATATGTCTGCTTCTTTTTATCACTGCGGGGGGGAAAAAAGTCAAAGTGTAGGAGAAGACAGAATCCAAATATCTTGCTCCAGGACAAGGAAGAAAGGGAAGTTAACTTCATCTATTTTCAACTAGACAGGTTTACCAATCACGTAAGCAGAGGTGCTTGGTTCATGAGCAGGAAATGAGTGATGATGAATGACGGGCGACCACCAGTCGCTTTAAGCTTACCTTAAAAATGAATGTCTCATTGAAGACTGGGTTGAGGGTTTTCTTATGTACTTTTGTGTCAAACTTTTTCTTCTTATCAGGCAGGACGAAGACTCTGACATAGGGGTCTGAAGTGCCTCCACTGTCCATAGAGATGAGGTCAGCTGCTTGTAGAATTCCTATTGTTAGCTGAGGAGAGTAACATAATGTCATTTAAACAGTGGAAAGAATATTTTTTTGATCAACCAAAAGCGAAATATATAGTGTAGGTTTTGGGTTGTCCTTCTGGAAGATGGTCTCAAGTCATACATCAGGTTTTTATTTGTAAAAATATTATTAAAAATCTATTATTTCCTTCAACTTCACAATAATGCAATACATAGAGTTGTATGTTGATGTGTCACATGGAAAGCAAAAATTAATACAGCTATGTAGTTGTAATAAAACAAAATGTAGAAAGGTTCAAAGGTTATTAGTACTTTTGCAATGTAGTGTGGGTAATCTGTAAAAAAAAAAAAAATCAGTAGTATTCTTGCCTTGTTTTCCTGGAAATCATAATCAATGGAGTACTGCAGCTTCCCGAGCTTTTCCTTCTCCTTCACCTCTTCCTCCTTCTCATCTCCAGTTAGGCCTGGCTCAACATCATCTTCTTCATCGTCGTCATCCTGGGGTTTCTGCAATGATAGAAGTTGGACAGGCGACAAAGGAGAGTGTGAGAGGATGGCAGTGAGAGGGTGGCTGAGCAGAACATTAAACCTTACATGTCAGCACAGCAGTCAGGTTAGTCACAGCACCTACCTTCGACTTACCCCAGTGTTACAAGTGCAAACTGTTCATCAATGACCACGGTTGCAACCTGACTTGATTTCACTATTTCCTGGGTGACACCATTTGCTGTTTTTGGTTTTTCATGTGTGTTAGAAGAATGTTAAATATGAAACAGGAACTTTTCCTCATCTACACAATGATTTTGACATAAGACTACTCATTACAACCCATGGCTGATGTTTCACAGATCTATAACACATCATAGAAGGGGAGGACCAAAAGTGAATAATACAGCGATTTAACACTGTACAATAGTTTTGAGACTCTTATAAAAAATTGATCATGTTGCATCAAATTTACTTAACCTTCTATAGTAGCAGTGAGTGCTAATGCTGGTTTGGATATACTGAAACCCATACCATAACACATTCATACACTGTGTTGATATATATGGATAAATATGCCATAAGTCATTTAATAAGCACCTATCGGTGCTAAATACACATAATCAGGCACCCAACAAGCACAAACTAGCATCCAAACAGAGTCAAGCTAAAGGTGAGACATTTACTTTATATTTCCAAACTGATAAAAGTTATTTCCTTCTGTATCCGCTTTTTTGTGAGATCAAATGACGTGTATTAAACAGTTGTCAATGATGTATTTTGTACCGATTTCAAACCAATGATTTGCGTTCACTTTTGGACTTAACATTTTGCTTAATCTCTGGTCTATAGACAGAAAACTAATCCAATCCTTTCACACATGTGCGTCGTTTCCACTGGGCAGTACAGCACGGGTCAGTGAGGCTCGATATCCTATTTTACGGTCCGGCGCATTAGGAAGAGTATTTCCACCACCAGTTGGATTCTTATTGGGCAGGTGGGGTTAAACCCAAATTGCATCATACTAGGGTAACAACAAACGTGATGCGCTAGCATGTTTCAAGCTTGTTGTCACAAACAGTGATGTTTTTATGTCTTCCGATCAATGGACTGTGTTGTGTGATGCCAGTAGCTTCACCTTTACTGTCCCATGTTGTACAGTAAATGAACTATACTGTACAACTGGGCCCAAGAATGGTTTTATGGGGTACAATGGAAAGAGACAAAATAATGTACCGAACCAGACAAACTTGCGCTCTACCACTCCGTCAAAATGGGACTATGCCATGTTAGCAACTAATAAATAGAATTTTGACATATTTTACTTTCTGTTTTTGTTAAAACATTTTCCAATCCATGAGCTCAACACTCAGATACATACCAAGCTGTGAATTGAGCATACTGTTTCACTAATCACAATTGAGCAAACTTAAATGTTAATTTATTATGGGCTTATAAAAATAAACTTATTTTAGAAAGTGACTTTTTTAATTAAACTTGAAAAATCAAGTGGCTTTAGTGAGTATTCAACATATTTTTTACCTATCCCTATTTTCATGGACATATATATATATATATATATATATATATATATATATA
>NW_006800059.1:875317-900634 GCF_000485575.1 Poecilia formosa | reverse complement strand
TTCTGAAATAAAGGTGTTTGGTTTTCACTTTAATTGTACAGTACGTAATTGTGCCAATTTTATGAGGAAATAGTTTTGAAATGATTTATCAGACTTTTACTTTTATATATATCACACGTCATTTTAACAGACTATGCCGTATGCTACAATTTTGAGAGTTGCTGAATATAATAAATTGCAAAACAAAGAGCAAGGTGTAACATAGTGACCAGTGATCTGACACAAAGAGGTACTGAGGATATAAACTTTCATCTTTTAGTTGGAAAACAAATGCTTCATCCCCAGAGCCTCAAACATGCTATGATAATATACACAAAGTGATCTCTGGCCTAATTGGTTTTTACAAGAATAAATTGAAAAAGACTGAAAATTGTGTTTTCCTTTTTTTATATCAACAGTGTCAAATAATGTGATTTCTAAAGTAACATAAAGCTTTCTTGCATCTTTATGATGGGGGAATTTTCAGTTGTCAGACTCTGGTTGTAAAAATGTCCCACTTCATGAGGTTTATGTAAGGACAATAACTTTTGACAATGGGAAAAAATTAAACCAGCAGGCTTTTGTCAAATTAAGAGTTATGAAAGGCAAGTATTGAATATCTTTGCTACAATAATGTTACACTCTTATGGCTTTGGCAGGAATCTCCATCACTCAGGTGGAAAAATCTCACTATATTTTAAAGAAATAAACTTATTCAGCACACATGATACAATAGTGTCATGACAAATTGATGTATGACTCTTTTTGACAAAGTCTTCATGAAACTAGAGGCTCCACTACTCACTGATAAGCTAGAAGAACATAACACACACTCACAAATAAACAATAAACACATTCAATGCAGAACTTATCACAAGTCAAGTCAAGTCAAGTCAAGTTTATTTATAGAGCATATTTCAGCAACAGGGCAGTTCAAAGTGCTTTACACCATAAAAACACAGTACAGTAACCAATTATGAAACAAGCAAGAAAAGTTACATTTTTCCACACGCCACCATCAAAATCAAGAAACAAATACATATATTTATTTATATATAAATGTATAAAAATATATTGATCAGTGTTCCCCAGGTGGGTCTAACATGGTGGGTTTTAGTCGTGATTTAAAGGCACTCAGTGTTTCGGCAGTTTTGCAGTTTTACTGGAAGTCTGTTCCAGATTAGAGGAGCATAAAAACATAACGCTACTTCTCCATGTCAGCTTCTGATTCGGGGAATTCAGAGCAGACCAGAGCCAAAAGACCTGAGTGGTCCGGAAGGTTGATACAACAACAACAGCTGTATGTTGTTGTTGTATTTAGGTGCTAAGCCATTCAATGAATGATAAATTAACAAAATTATTTAAAAGTCTCTTCTCTGAGCTACAGGGAGCCAGCAGAAGGACTGCTGCAGTAATTAGTGTGACTGAAGATAAACGCATGGGTGAGTTTCTTTAGATCTTGCTTAGACAGTAGCCCTTTAATCCTACATATGTAATAACTGAAGATGTGTGCCGATTCTTGATCGTTCCTCTTTAGGTCCAAAGTTGGTAACTTCAGCTCTGTTTCTGCTCAGCTGGAGAAAATCAGCTGAACACACAGGACACATTTTGCTTACATGCAGACTCTCAAGCATGCTTAGCACACTCTCTCATACACACACACACACACACACACACACACACTCCCTTTCTCACCCTGCGTCCGTTTATGTTGGATTCTGTGGCTGTGTTGTGCTAATGTCTTTCATTCAAGCATGCCAGGCCACACAATGCAGGATTCAAGTTTATTTCTGATGGTAAGTGTAGATGTTTTATAAAAATCTGAGAGGCAATAAGTATTTAAAAAAAAAGTCACAAATTTTTGTAAGGTCCAAAAATTTATCCACCTATATGTCCTAAGTATAATGTACAAATCCATGAAGGTATCATGCTATATGCATAAGATTTGGTTCTTGTCATACTTCCTGTAGGAGCTCAGAGATGCAGATACTGTGCCTGGATGAATGCCTTTTGCTGAGTAACATCGGAGCTCAGTTTTAGGTTTAGTAAGTAAATTGTCCACAGAAACAGACAAGTTGATTTTGGACTGAGTTGTTTCAGGCCTCTATTTATTGCTAATCTAGGCATCCATTCAGGGCCACCATATCTCTTCAGTGAGACCCAAGGGCTTTAGGGAAGAGGGGGCATCAATGACTTTCACCTAGTATGTCAGCAGCATGGGTCATCCAGGAAAGTTACTCTCAAGTCAAGTTGTGGCCATTCAATGGTAACCTACTGCAAGGGCGTATGCTGGTCTTTGTCAAGAGATGCAGACTATTCATCTGTCGTAAAACGAGGAGCTTATTTGTACAACCAGGTAACGGAATGAATTTTATACCCGAGTCAAGATACAGAGGAATAGTTGGTGAGACACCAGTTGTGATTGTGCTCGGCAATTGACTTCTGTCCTAGCAGAAGCTTGCTTTGTGCTTTTAGGTAAATAAAGTTACAGCCGATATTTGACAAATACCCAGCTTAACCCTTGCACATGCATGTTAGTGATCTCTAGTGAGTTGCTCAGTGCGCTCAACATTCAAAGGCTTAACCATAGGATGAGTTTCATGTTCACTTCAAACCATATAGAGATTTTTTTTCACTTATTTTTGCAAAAAAAAAAAAAAAAAAAAAAAAAAAAAAAAAAAAAAAAAAAGCAAAACAAAACTGCAATCTCTGGATTGTCAAGACATGGCAGTTGGTGCAGCATAACAGTTTAGTGGATTCTGCAAAGCAGCTTAATTGTTCCCATCGAGTCCTCAAGCACCTGCAGCACCAAAACTTGCAAAAAACTAGGGAAGCCATAGCAATCATTGTCATCATCACTGCAATCCAACCCCTCCAAGCCCAGCCCAGCCCAGCACAACCCTTCCACCCGCCCCACCCTCCAGCACCGCCGCCGCCCTGCCCTGGTCTGTGCTTACACAGAGCAGCCAGAGAGGGGTGCCGTGTGCTGTCAGACCTACCGTAGACAGAGAAGTCCACCACAGTCAAGATACACGGAGCACATATAAGACACAAAGCAGGAAGGAGGAGAGCAGAGACAAAGGAAGAGATTGAACTCACAGCAGACACCAAAGAAGGGTAATCACAGCAAATGCAGTAAGCTGCTCTGCAGGGAGTGAGAAAAATGACAGATAGAAAAGCCTCCTTATTGGCTCAGTTGTGTGCTTTTATGTTTTATAATACCTGCTTTTTTTTACCGTGTTCAATTCGCATCAGCACACAATTGAATTTTTACGTCCTGAGGCAACTTTTAGTGCAAGCTAGTAATTTTTGATAATGACTATAAATTGAATGTAAGAGAGGCAGTCATAAAGGAGGCTGTGCAGGCAAGGACCCTGTCATTTTTTTACTCAAACCCCAAAGCCCACATGAAAGAAAGAGCAACAATAACATTTATGACAAATACATTGAATAACAGAGAAAGAAAGAGAGAATGAAACAAATAATTATGGTTGACAAACAGTGCAATCAAAATCTGTGAAAAATTCTTGACCGGGTTAGAGAGACATCAACACAGTATGCAACTTTGTTCATGTCTAATCAGTAATCTAAATAACTTTAAGAAGAAAAATAATATGTTCGTACTGCTGCACTAAAGTGTAATAAATTAGCTGAGTCGTGCGTATGACTCATCTTTTTTTATCTTTATTCCACCACAGCGCCTCACATTAAACCCAACAGACATTAGCTAATAGGGTCATGAATGGGTCAGTTATTTGTGGCTCATATGCAGTAACAATATAGATTTTCCTAGCTGTGACGCAACCTGTATCAGTGAAACATACCTCGCCTTTTAAGTTCTTCATTCCCATGTCACCCTTCCCCTTCTTGCCCTTCTTGTTCTTCTTCTTCTTGCAACAGCATTTCTTGATGATGCAGAAGCAACACGTTAGAATCAGTAAAGCAGCGACCACGGCAATGGCAATGATGGCCCAGGATGGCACTGAGGAGAACACACAGACCAGTTCAAAGACGGAACAGCCCCATTCAGAAACAAAAGACGAGAAGCACATAATCTGAAGTCTGACCAAGTGATCATTTAGGCTGCTTCATGTCATGCCCCAGGCCACACAGATTTAGTAAGAGGTGGAAGGTTAGCAATTACATTGGATGACAATTAGATTTCCCTGCCATTAGGAAGAGCAGCCAGTGATCAATATCAAATAAAGACATTATAGGACTGATGATGCCTGCAGCAAAAGAGAAAATCTAATTCCAAAATAATTGTTGAGAGCCACGTCAATAAGAGTTTTGGGTTTTGCCTGGCACTCACGTGGGATCTTGTCGATTTCATTCAGGAACTTGTTTTTGATCTCATCAAAGGCATCGTTCTTGTTGACTGGCTCCGTGGCGTTTCCAGTGGAGACTAACCCTACGGGGGCTGGAGTAACCGTCGAGTCACTGGCCCCCGTTGGTTTTGCTGCGACCATAGGCGTTGTTTCTTGCTTGAACAAGTTAAACTTCATCACTAAGGCTGCTCAGTCCCTGAAAAACAGCATGAAAAGACACAATCATCAGCATTAAACTTTCAAAGACTTGACATTTGGCGACACAGGTACAGTTATATCAAATAAATTAGGATATGCGTTACATAAACAAACAGCTGGTGTTCTGCCTGTTATTGTTGTAACTTCAGCAGATTCTTCAACATGCAAACTCATCTTCTTAAGCCAGACAGGACCTCAAAAAAGATGTACCTGGATAAAACAATACCCACACCCAAATCCTAGAGTAATGGTTTAGCTCACAGTTTTTCTTCTAAATGAGGTAAGTGCAATGTGGATGGTGTAGCTTGCATTCCTGCATTGCACTGTGATTAGTAATGCAACTGGTTACTGCTTTGTGCATATTCTTTCACCGGTTAGCTAAGTGACTTTTTTGAATACAGGGTAAATTTCCCTAATGAGATGGGGGGCATTACAATATATCATACTGTATTGTAGTGTACTCACAAATACACCTGAAAACTTTCCTAACTGCATTATCTGGTGGTTGCATGCAATTTAAATAGTTTTTTTTTTCATTATAGACACGAGGCACCTCAGTGCTCAGGGGGGAAAGTGAAACCTGCATGGCACTAACATGAACATCTGTGTGAAAGAAAGGGAATTTACAAGTTCCCAAAACTTGTCATTTTGGCTCTTTTACCTGAAAACTTTCACAAGGGACAGGGCATACAATGATGAACATTTTTGTTCCCACTTTTTATGATAGAAAATTACTAGGGATAAATTACTAGAATCTCGAGAAAAGGAACTGTTTGTAACTGAAACCTAATTTGGTTTTCTGTAATACTGTTTCCGATATTAAGCCGTGAGTACCTGACCTGCTTGGCTGTTTGGCCAAGCAAGAAATAGGTTAAGTATCTGCACAGACCTAAACGACAGTTGTAACAGGGCACTTTGTGGTTCCCGATATCTCCGAACATGAAGTGCAGTTGAAAGCAGCCTACCTTCAGAGTGCTGAGTGAATGATTGCAAGGGAAGCAAAGACAAATGACAGGCACAGCACAAAATGACTGGGGCTCCTCATTTTATTTTTTAACATGTTGGTTTGCGAAAAAGATGAATCTCCCATTTCTCAAGTGCCAATTTTCAAGTTGCTGCCAGAGATGCCGTTTCTATTTATTGCTGCATATCAATTATTCAAACTGAGGCTAACAGCAGGAAGGATAAGCTTATATTATTCAGGGCCATGGACTGGGTTATACATCTTCAAAAAAAATGTGAGATGGAGGAAAAACTTTTTTTCTGCTGATGAAACTACTTGGTAAATATATTGAAATGGGAACTCTGCTACAGAGAAGTTATAAAATTTTGTGTGGGCGAAGAAAATTACTCAAAACAATCTATCATATTCAAAATGAGATTATCTTAAAAAACATACATCTCTACCGTTGTGCCTGAATTATATTTCATGCTTTGCTATGACAGTGTTTAAAGGTCACAAAAGAAGAAATGTCTATTTTATTCTGTTTGTCCCCCGTCCCCCCAATCAGATTAAAGTGTATCAATTTAATTAACAGCTGTGGGTCTGTCCTCTACAGCCTCCATAGAGGACAAAAAGAACATAGACCAAAAACCATTTTATGATCTCCATCAGCCCTGTTTTAACGTCAGCACTTACTCACAGAGGAAGAGAAAGCTGTATAAGCCAGTCAGATTTTGAAACGCTACTCCTAAATTAATCTTTTAACCAAGGTTAAAATAGATAAAGTCCTGTAAACTGAGGCTGCTGACGCATGTGCAACAAAATTAACGTACATTCAGATGACAAACAAGACTATCCAGGTTTGTATGGTCTTCTGCACTGAGAACCTACACATCCGCTTATGTCATGTCATATGTTATACAAACCAAGGATGCTGAAGTGTAAGCTAAGGTAGGCCATGTCATCAACCCAGAACAGCTTTAAATCACATTCAGACCTCTCTTTGTACGAGTGGGCATCTTTTCACTTTTCAGTTTTCAGACAATTTGTTTGGGGCTGAAGAAGCTTTGGAAAAATCTTACTTAAAGATTAAGATTTAGGTGTCATTGCCTGGACTCAGAATGGGGTTTTTACAACAAGATTGCATTGTTTACAGTAAAGAACAAGTTAACTGGCTTTAATGTTTATCTAAAGTTTTAATGGCTTCTTTACATTGTGCTTCGTCTTAGAGCAAAGGGACCTTTTGTTTTCACAGGGGCCGCGTAACAGCACAGAGCAAATCTTTGGTCTCTTGATGATAGACATAGTCGAAATTGTTTTCTGTGTAAAGATTTTGGAAAGCATCATAAAATCCATCCTTCTCTTTTAAGTGTACTTTTTCAGGTGGGACTTTTTAATTTTTTGAGAAACATCATGTCTCTTGTATTGTTTCTAGTAAAATCACTTTTCGAGTGTGTTTACCACATCCGGCTTGCTCGAAGATAAAACTGCTTAATCTCCATCCAACTCTGAGCAGTGGATTTTGTGATAAGGGCCAGCTCATGCTTGAGGCTCCTTTAGAAAGTGCAGCCAAGCAATTTTATTTTAACTAATTATAATGACTCAGACTCTAACAATGTGAGGCCCACTCTAAGAAACTGAGATCAAGATTTCCGTACGTCTCCGTGGCCAAAGTATTATCTGAAATCTATAGGAGATAATCTGCATACTGTAATTTCAACTATGATTCACCTGGAAAGGGATTTGTGAAGCAGGACATATGAGAGTGATATCACACCACCAATATCTAGCCATAATGTAGCACTGATACATATTTCTGCTTTGATTTCTTGGTCACACTTCTGATAGAGCACATTGAAAGAAGGAGTGATGCTCAAATGAATTTCAGTTGTGGACAACTTTGTTATTATCCTGATGCTTAATTTATCAGCTAAGTCCAGTGACAAAACAATGCAAAATGTGAGCCTCGTCAGACTGACATAGAGGGCTTTTTTGTTTGTCCTTTTGTTTGTTTTTGATGAAGCCATTATAAACCTTACTTACATGAGAGTAATTCTCTTCAAATATAGAAACTGTTGTATTTCTGCATGGTGATAAACTGCTGTGTTTATGGTGATTTAGTTTGGCTGATGCAACACAACAGGATTGGGTTGTGAGTTAGAATAGTGTTAAAAATAAACGTATGTGATCATTTGTCATTAATTTGATTTATGGGAAAGAAATCACACATCTGAGTGACATGTAAAATCTTTTTCAGGTTCTATAAATGAAATATGGAATCACATGGTAGGATTGATGAAGAGAGAAACTGACTGAAAAATGGTTATATGTTATAGTTTAACATAGCATCTAAATCTGTTACAATAAAAACATGTGTGATATAGGATCAGTGAACCAAACTTTCCACTCATAGGAAAACCCAAGTGGCACGTAAGTCAGTTTGTTAAGAGTGTGGTTATGTGGGGGAGGAGGGGTAGTGGGTGTTTATCAGGAGCTTATTAGCATCCATGTCAGCTCCAAGACAAAACAACCTAAAGATGGGGAGCTAAAGCCATGCAGCTGTTTTACAGGATGACAACAAGTACCACAAACAGCAATTAATTAACTATCTAAAACCAGTCAGCCACATTTGCTTCCCTCCAGCACAGACAGTTGCGTCTGCAGCAGCTGTCGGCAGATGGCCGATCTGTGCAAGTGGAAATCATAACCCATATTTTCATTCAAACTTCATATGTGGTTCAAAGCCTAAAAACATTTTGCCAATCACTTTCAAAATGGCCTCTCAAAGAGTAAATTGGGACCAGAGTCACACGACTGTTCCTCGGGGCAACGGTTAGGAGCATTGGGGCGACAAATTAAGTATCGAATATTAGGGACTGTGAATATGCTGTTGTGTTCGAAGACGAACAACAGAAATAGCTACTAGGATGCCATTAGTCACTGGGTGGTATGGGTTCTAAAAAATGCAAAGAAAACTAAATAATATGTCCCCAGTGACATAATTCAAGTCCCCACAGAGGCCCCCGCCATCTGTGACATTACGGGTTATGTGTGGGTGGGCTGAGTGGTTGGCCTCCAGCTGAACTAGCGGTGCATCCTGTGCAGCTTCATTTCCTCCAAGTCTAACTGATGTGATGGTTGCATTAACATGGGTTGGTTTCCTTAGAAAATTTGCATTAATTCAGATATTTGCAAAGTTCTACGCATTAGGAAATCCCTTTACTTCATATTCTTTGATTCAGGTTGAAGCAGTTAGAGATAATTCTCATTGAGCATGTGATATGATTAATACTTGGATTTTTCATACTATGTGATTTCATCATCTGAATCCCAATGAACTATTTAAAGCATAACCTATACATTTCAGAATTATGAGAAACACCCATTAAGGTTTGCTACAAGATAAAAATATTGGCTCTATTAGCACTGAGTCACAGCTGACCTCTGATCTCTTGGGAACTTGATTTAAGAAGAAAACGTGAACTGAGCCAGCTACAGAACAAAGAAGGAAATATTTTAGAGAATCTCTTAGTGAGAAAAATTCCTGCTTTGGAAGAGCTGAACTGAAAAACTGGACTTGGTTCAATTAGAGATAATGTGCGGCTTTGATTCTGAATGCTTGCTACTTCATGGCAATTCTCCTCAACTGAAATGGACTTGGGGCTCCCGCAGTCATAATGGTGTCATTTTAGTCAATTTTAATAAGATTACAGGGTGGATACTGATGGCTGCAGTGCTTGCTATTTACCACAGAAATATGAGAGAGTCCGCTGAAGTAAGTCTGAATATATTCTGAGACTATTTTCAGTTGGATGTGCTCTGAACTGTGAACATCCGAATCTATGGTAATCACAGCGAAGCTCTCTTGAACTTACCCAAATTTACAACTGCTTAATGTAGAAAAGCAAAATATTCACTTGAGCGCTTGTCTTCCAAATGACTTGAGAAGAAATAGAACAATGAAAATCCTTTGTTGTTTTCAGTAAAAAATAAATATTAAGTGCATGACAGAGACATATTTCTTCAAGGTTGTCTACTGTGGTTACATAGCACTAGCTCTTTTATCATTTCATGACAGAGAGCCAAAACATGACAAGGCTTTGGCAAAAGCTGAAGTCGCAGCTCATGTTCCAAAACGGTGTGCCAGAACCAGACATTGTTAACCAAAAAGTCTTCAGCTCAAATACATCAATGAAAGCAGCCCAGACTGCATAGTTCCTCTTTGCGAAGATTAAAACACAACAATTAACTAACACATTTCAATGTTTTCACAATTTGGAACTCTTTAGCACTTATGCATATATGAGAATGGGTGATTTCCGTGGTGTGCAATAACAACATTGTATAGTCTTTTAGTGAATAGTTTTGCTCTGATTTTACATTATATGTGTATAAACAGAGAGAGAGAGAGAGAGAGAGAGAGAGAGAGAGAGTGACAAGGGGAGAAGGTTAAGAAAATTTAACCAGACCGTTTGACGCCGCACATCAGCTGATCAGTTGTCAGGAGAAAGCACTCTCCTGCCATAAGTTAACATCCTTGCTGGGATGTTAACTGGAACTATTTATTCAGTCAGATGACATTAAGATTTAGCTTTTCAGCAACATAGATTATGATGAATAAGAATAAATTCACCTCAGGCCCACCGTTAATTACTGTGGAAAATAATTGATATGGGGGAACTTCTCTTGAACCTGAAGTACCAACAGAGTCTTAGTAAATATTATGGACTCTAGCAGGAAATCAGAAGTGGTTCATCAATGGGTCTTTCAACAAAAAAATGAACCCAAATATGGACAAATCTACACATTTAATTCACCATACACAATCATAAAAAAATAAAAAACTAATAAAGAGTGAACAAAGAAACGACCTAGGCCTTTGGTCAATCTACACTGATTATATACTGTAATGGTTAAATAGCCTCATATTTCTCTGCTTCAGCCTCGTGAAAAGTTCTAGGAGAACACTACATGATCATGTTTTCTTTCATAAAGCTTAGTGGCATTTTGACGTGAATCACTTCCTTTAACTCTGTGAACGGGGCATTGGTCCCGACAGAGCATGCTCTCTTAGAGTGGCATTCTCCTAAAGGTTAATGCTTCACATACCGTTCTAATACATTAAGATGCAACATTCAGTCAAGAGTGGACTTGCAGCAGGACAAAATAATTCATGGTAGGACAACTTTACAGGCTTACTTTCTGATGACATTTACTAACTCTCACTCAGCAACTGAACTTTAACTCTGTCAGCTAAACAGCTCATGCTTCCATCCACGCCTGGACATTTTAAATAGCACACTGTGTTCAGCCTGGGGGGAGGGGAGCACAAATGCTTTTCAGATAAACATAAACGTTATAAAGATCCTTGAGGGAAAAACTGACCATCAATCAGTGATACTATCAGGGCAATTACACCTCCATGTCCACAAATGCAAGAGCATCGCGATGTCCTACTGATGGGAGGCCAGTAGCCGAGATAAGGATGTCAGAAAGTTATTTTATGCTTCATCTCGCTAAAGACAATTAGAGAAAAAGGCCTCACATTCGTACACCTCTGCTGGTCTTGACCCAAAGGGCGGTGCAGACAGGCTCATTTACAAACCTGCTTGCATAGATAAAACAATGCTCATTCTCACCCGCGGCTGTGACTCAGCTATTATCAGGAGGGATACTTGGAAAGGAGGAGTGAGGCGCCAGCATTTGAATCCTGAGCCGAGGCACTTCGGGCATCATTTACAGCCAGTTGCCATACATCCTCCCTGGTCCCCCTCAGCACGGCCCCTTCCCCTGTCTCCCGATAGGCCGATTAATCATTCTGTCACGCAGACAGTGACCCAATCTGCATGTAAAACTGCGTAGAGGAAATGTGACACGAGCAGAGGGTCTCCTGCACCACGGCAGATAAGCAACGTCTAATAACATTCAGAGGGGAAAATTCTTAGCAAAGGAGGCCGTAAGTGAAAAATGGTTTTCAGGCGACGGAAATAACGGAAATATTAAAGAAGCAGCCTGTCATATTGAGCTATTTGCTTCCATCCTTTCAGGTGGAGAATGAGATGAGGAAAAAGATTTACTACTCTTAAGTCTATTCACTAGATTTTGAGGTGAAACCAGTAGGTATTCAGAGTATCAAAGATTCATTTCGTATACACTGAAACAATAAAATGCAGGAAAAGCAGACAAAACGAATGAAGAGATGGTGGTTTGAAATTTAACAAGCTGTCATTGTAATGGCCAAATTTATAATTTACTCTCAAATTAGTTTAGAAGCTAAAATATGAAGGAATAGACCTTATTTATACTAGCACCACACGTTACATGGAATCCCAATAATTATTGTGTAGTGCTGCACAATTAATGCTCGGATGCATTATTATTTTGTAGGTTTCATTATTCCAGGTGTTCCGCATTCACCTGCTTGTGCATAATACGATGTCTCAACGGGGGCTTGTTGCAGATGCTTTTGTCACGCGATTTTGTCTTTTGCCTCAGAAAGATGACTTCTTACAGGCATTTCAATGTAGATCTGGAGGCTGAAGCTGCCACACTGGGTCTGGAATTACAACTCCCACAAGAGGAGCTACAAAATTTTGAAATATGAAAATATTTCTCCAGTGGATGTAATCACAAGTTGGCGAGACTCTCTGAATAAGAGGTTTCCTGATTTCTCAAGCTCTCGTTTCAGTGGGAGGGGAATCTAACAGCATGCACTTCTCAGTTTTATTTATGTTAGATCTCTGCTGGCTCTCATGAAAAGTGAATCGCAAATTCTTAATTTCTCCGCCAATACCAAATCTCAAAACACAGAACTTTCTTTGAGGATTTGATGGCAAGGAAATAATCTGCAGGTCATCAGATTATCTACTAAAATGCTGAAATACATCTACCTGTACGCAAACAAAACAAATACACCAACTATGCGACTTGACCACCTGTCAAGTTGCATTCATCCAAAAATATAATTAATTCAAAAATGTCTCTGAAAAGTCAATGTCGTTAACCTCTAGTGTTGCCTGTTCTAATTTGTACTCTATTTAACCGTCACAAACCTCTATTTCCACCATAAAGCAACACAGACAGAAAATGCAAGAAGGTAAAAATCTCACAACACCCCACAATGACAGCTGGCTCCACAGTTTAAAGGAAGCCAAACTGCTCTGTCAGCACAGCAGGATGTGTGTGATTTGTGACAGCATCTGACCGTTTAACACCGAGGCGCCCTGCTGTTGTCTGCCAGAGACACATCAGCAAATGGGCCAGGGCCCAAGCCTGGGAAGGCTCAGCCCTCAGTGCAGGGTGAAGAGCTGGTGGCGTTCAATGAGATATCCAAGTAAGATCCTTTTCAGCAATAATTTGCATTTAGAAAGCATACAAATATAAGCTTAGAGAGAATGTTTCAATAAAGTTGCAAGAGTTTGGACAACAGCAGCGACGTAGCCCCAGGAGGGCACACCCACTCTACCAGAATATTGCTTGAATTATTTGAAGCCTACACTATTACAGTAAGCCTCTTTCCTTTCTCTCTTCCTCTTTGAGCACTTTCAGCATTTGGGCGTCTGCTGCCTTCTTGGAAGGGAGCAAACAAGAAAAAGGAAAGGAGACTGGTGAACTTCAAAGCCTCGTCTCATTTTTCTGATTATGTATGAGAGACTCTGAGAGTATTTCTTAGTGTGAGAGCCACTGGGAGCGGCTGCCTGAGGTACAGACTTAATGAGCCTGTCTAAATGTTTTAAAGCCTGACAAAAAAAAAAAGAACGATCAGAGCATGCTCAGTATCACATACTCCTCTGCGCTATTGGCATTAGAGAAGTAAACATGCAGCAGTAGCGCACAACATAAACATTGTTTGGTGGAGTTAAAATAAATAATAACTGGGACACACCAATCAGGCATAGCATTGTAATGACTGACAGATGACGTGAATCTCACAGTATAAGCCAGTTAGTGAGCTTCGTATTTGTACTGACTTAGATCATGTACAAAACTGCAGCTCTTGATGGCCCAAGCTGCAGTGAACATCAGCTACAAAAAGTGGACCACGGACATAACAGAGATAAATTGGGGACAGAGAAATGGGTGGTCAAACCTCACTGACACACAAGGAGAGCAAATGCTGACCTGTGGTCAGATCCAAAAGAGCAGCTAAATGTAGTTTCCTTCATGTTTGGCTGAGTAGCCACACACGGGTCAAGGTGCCAGTATTGACCCCGAGGCCTTCAACAATGGGCAAGTAAGAACAATCAGAGCATGCTCATTATCACAGTCCTCTGTATTATTGGCCTTATCAAAGTAGACATGCAGCAATAGCACTCAACTATTGGTGGAGATTAAATAAATAATAACTGGTATAAACCAATCAGGAAATAAATTATAATACCACAGCTATCTTTCCATCAGTTAATTGGCGCAATATAAGACAGTGAGCTTCATAGATGACATGTCAGGAGCTGGAAAATGGACATATGTAAGGTCTTGGTGTTAGGAAGTTTGCTAAAACCTAAACTACAATGGCAAGACAACTGACTCAGATCATGGCCAAAACTGAAGCTGCAGTTAAAACTTAGCTATAAAAAGTGATCCAAGAAAATAATTGAGAACACAGCCATGCAAGGTTAAGTCTCACTGATACACATGGAGGACAAAACCTAGACTGTGGTTCGGTCCAACAGTGGAGCTTTGTAGCCACAGACCAGTCAAGGTGCCAGTATTTATGGTCACCACATTCAACAATGGGCAGGTGAGCAATGGACCACAGAATTTTTTATGTATATTTTGAAGGTTCTGCATAGTGGTGCAATAGTTGCCACTGGTGCCTTGCAGCAAGGTTTTGGATTCAGATCCAATCCAACCAGCTTTCATTGTGTATTTTGCATGTTCTCCTGGAACATGCATATGTGTTCTCTGGATATTCTGGTTTCTGGCCCAGTCCAGAAATATGAGAGTGAAAGTAACTTAAAATTCTACTTTGCCCCAAGTATGAATGTGTGGGAATGGCTGTTTGCCTTTTATGCCTCTCCGATGCGTTGTAAACCTGTGGGTGTAACTTGCCTTTTAGCTATTTGCCTCTAGGAGGACACGCTGACCACTCTCAACCCTGTGTGAGGACACACAGGTACAGACAATGCATGCATGGGTGGATGTTTTGACCCACCTGAACACTCACCATTGCTGTATCACTCCTCCCCACACACACAAACAGCAGAATACACTTAGCAACAGCTCAAAAGCTCCCTGGTTTCCTATCCTGTTTCTGCTGAATATAGTTTGACACTGGAGCCTGATGTAGAGGAAATAGGCAATCAGAAGTATTGTCTTTTGATACTCCAATGAGTCAGAGTGGTTTCGTGAGATATTATTGACTTGCACAATATCAGGCAGCTACTTTTTACATTCCGACTGAATTTTATACCAGAATACCAGTTTTTGTGTGTATTTAATATAGTAGTGTTTATTGTTAACTGCATTTCTAAAACCTCAGAAATCATTTGCTCAAGACATAAAACACTGACTGCTGTGAAAAACCCAGATAGTAAACGTGGATCATATTTCAAGGTTTCACTTCAGGTCATATGAGGATATGTGGTGTCAGAGAAATATGTGCATAGTAAAGAACCCCACCTAAAGAGATATACTTTTTAAGAATGATAGTATTCAAAGCACAATTTCCATCGCACTTTGTTGTGGTCGATTTGTTATGAGGAATTTGGATGAAATGAACCTCTTACACATAACGATGCTAATGACAGGTTCCAGCCAGAAGCATAAGAGTCAGCAGCCACCAGTATGAAGTGCAAGCAGCCCAAAGATAGGTTTTTGTCCTTGGTACAGTCACCTCAGTGCTGCCTGAGCTAAATGTCCCATGAGGCACAGCAGGGAAAAAAAGAGCATCCTGCAGCACTTTATAAAATCCCCACCCATCTCTTTATACTCCTCAGCACAACTGTCAGCCTCTTTTTACGTTGGATTACTCAGCCTTTAAAGGTAAAGACCAGAGGGGGGGCTGGCTCCTGTTTTGTTACGATATACAGATACAACACATCTGTCCTGGGAATTCATAAGAGTAGCATGCCCTGTTCTGGCTCTTCCCGGCTCCTTGTCAGTGTTCGAGATGCTGGTGAGACTAAAAAGGTAAGCAGGGTATCTGTCAGCAAGGCAGCCTCCAGGAGACTCTCCGAGAGAGGGGTGCACCTAGCAGCAGAGGCTAACCACGGCATGATCAATGAAAATAATTGAGTACCACTGTTAAAAACCACAACTCATCCAAAATTCATACAAAAGCTCTGTACTAAGGAGGACATGACTTATGACTTCATTTTATAGGACAGACTAGGATGCAAGTAACTGAGTATTTAATAGGGAGACATTAATGTAGCTTGGAGTAAAGTTGCAACAGCACAAAACAGAGACTAATACACAGTTTCACCGTGGTGTAATCAGGAAAACACAATGATATAAATACTAACTTTCTTGTTGCGGGTGAAAATACAACACTACTATAGCCAATAAGCTATTACAGATTCCTCATACGTAGTGTTCCTGCAATCCCAAGAACAGAGTTGAAATACACCCTTACCAGCGCTACCGTAATTGCGTAATCCTGTTCTCCACAACGGGCAAACCCCTTCACCAAACAGGCACTTGGGGTTAAAATGACAGTGCCTGGATGATGTGCCTCGACCGCTCTCCCATCAGCATCAGAAACTGCAGTCCTCTTCGCACTGTTTCCACTGCAGCAATACTTGTTCTCCTGCATACACACTCACACACACACACACACACACGAATGCATACCCACACACACACACGCATTCACTCGCTCTGTAACTACCCCCACCGCTGTATCTCTCCATCCCCTCATACTCTTCCTCTCTCCACTCTGTCTCTTAGCCTGAAAGGATCCCCCTCCCCTCCTTTTCACCTCTCCTTCCCTCTCCTAGCTTTTCCCCCTTTATCTCCCACCCCTTCCCTCCGCACCAGCGGTGCTCGCTGCTCGGACGACTGATTTGCGATGCTGCTCACAGGGCGCTGCACGCAGCTATCTGTGTCCCGACGCGTAAGGGCAGACCAAAAGCATCCATATGCTTGTGGGATTGTGGGAGCCACCAGCATCCGTACTCTCATTCAAAGAGAGCTGCTGCTACCCTGGGAATCCATGGAAATCAGATATGTCCCTGAGCTGCAACTCAGTGTGGGGGAAAGTGGATGTAAATAAAAAAAACAAAAAGAAAAAAAAGAAAGGGTTACGGCACAAAAGATTAATCTGAGATAAAAAGAGGAAAAGGACAAAGTTTTTGCTTGCTGAGTTGTTACAACAGTAGTTATTTGTACTTTCACTACTGCCACTGTCATCAAGAATAATTTAAATTTTTGATATTAGCATTATAAGCAAATAATAAAAAATGGTGTGTACGTGTATTTTAAAAACTTTAGCTGACCTACATATGTTTGCCATTCCATCCTGCGTTACCAAACCTCTGAAGTTTATAAAAAGGTTTTTTTTTTGAAAGTCCCAAAAGTCTAAAACACTGCCATATTTTACCATATTTTTCAGCAAAGCGCTTCTGTAAATCTCCTCAATACGACATAATGACAGCCTTCTTTGCTTAACACCAGTGGTGAGCCAGACACTTCGGAGCCCTTTGGGTGTTGCTGTGTGTCGCCAAGAATTATAGTCCTCCTCCCAAATGAATCACACACCTTATTGGCCAGCAAAGAGAACTTGATCCAAAGATCAACGTAGTCTTAATCAGTAAAAATGGGAAGCAGAAAGAGTGAAGAATACTGTGTTTTTTTTTTTTTATTTTGCTTTGTTTTACTTTTATTCTAATTATACAGCTGCAAACCTGCTTTTAATAAGAAGTGATAAACTAATTAAAGGGGAGGTGAGACAAGAAAAGTAGACATGTTTGTAAATGGTCCCCTATTATACAACAGCAATTCACTCGGTTAACAAAATTGGCAAGCCTTAAAGGATAAGACTAGTTTCAGTGTAAGTATGTATTGCCACCTAAGTTCAAGAAAGTAAAATACTGTATGCACTAGCAGAGATTTATTTATTTTATAGCAACAGGGTAATAAAAATAATCTAATTTGGAAAGTTGGCTGTAGCTGAGGAATGTAATAGTGCCAGTGTTGATTAAGCTACTAAGAATCCGCCTTAATTATCCAGGTGGTCCCAACTTTCACATGAACTTTTTATATGAATGCTCACAGTCTCAAAAGAGAAAATAAAGACAAGTCAATCATAAGTTCTTCTTCGGTCTCTTTTGCAGCTACAACCTGACATTAAAACACTACAGTTCAGTGCCACGCTGAGAATAAAACAAACTTTTTTTTGTTTTACAAATTTCTGGCAAGTGGAAAATTTCAGCAACTTGCAGCTAGGAAAGTTTTTGTTCTAAAATAGTAATTATTAATAGCACTGCTACTAGCTGTCTTGCTACCTCTGATTTATGTGGTCATGTCACAGACTTTGCTGCAACAAAGTCTGTGATGCCCAATGAAGCAAGTCACATTTTTTAAAAATGTGGCTAATGTCGGTTTAAAGCTTTCATAAACCGACAAATATGTCGGTTTATGAACCAAAGATGGTGTTTATTTACCACAATGGTGGTAAACATTGTTTATTTACATTGTTTAACACCATCTTTGGTCATATAATGGTTATCAAGCCATTTTATCATGGCTTGATAAAATAAGCAAACATTTGAGCAAAACTAGATGGGGCTTAAAACAAACACCTGGCTAGATTAAAATGTTCCAGTTGCCTCAGAGCAGCAAACAAATCTATTTATGAGGCATAAACAAAAAAGTGTTTGTTTGGAAGTCATGTTTTTGAGACTTTTATGTTTTCTAATGAGCTGAACATGTGTTATTCGAGTGTTAGTGCCTTAGATGAAGCAACAACATTTGGAGCAGGTTTTGTTTTAAACAGATCTATTGAGATGGTGTATGGCTCCCCAGGAGAGCTTTGATGGTAACATTTTTGAAAGCCAAACTTTCCAGAAGCATAGACTTCTACAAACTGTCAACAAATTTAATTCGCATAATGTGTTTTTCACCAAAATCCACCCCTTACAAGTAAAAAAACTGTCACATTTTAGCCCAATTTTTGTGCAAAGGGGCCCACTTTGTACTTGGAGGGTAAGGTTAGATTTTGTTATTGATGCATCAAAAGGGACCTCAAAGAACTTCAAAACAAAAAGGTGAATTCTTTCATTTCTCACATTATTCTACAGCACATGTCATGTGGGTTAAGCATTATACGGCTGAGTTGTCCTGGTTTGTGACTTTTTAGTTGACTTGTCAGAAGTTCTACGTCTTACTTTTAAAATCTGTGAGACAGAACTGAGAGACATCCTGACAGGGTATGCCTCTGATCTCTCTGCAGCAGTACACCTCCATATTGTTTTATATAACAGTGAAAAAGAGCAAGTCAAACTCATTCGCAATGTGCACCTAAAGCATAACAGTAATTGTTCTTTCTGCATCCAAAATGTTTAACTCATAAACAACTCTTTTTTTTTTTTTTGTGCAGTCAGAGTAACACATTTCTTGCAGTCTGTCGCCCTGAAGCCCTGGCAGGTTTGTTTTAGTGGCTGAGTGGGAACAGAATATTGATCCAACCAAGATTCATAGCTTGTTGGATAAACCCATCGTGACCGGCGCTGGTGCCTTTTCTATCATGCAGGAGGCGCACAGAAGCACTGACTTGTAGAGACATGAGGCTAATACTTTTATTCTTGACATAGATTTATGCTGCTTATCACTGCCACTTCAGCAGATACTAAATGTATGTATGGATAATCCAATAATTATCAGCACAATTTCATCAAGTAAGGAGTAAAGGAAGGAGAAAAAAAAATCCATCAGACTTGACTTCAAACTAAACAGGCCAAGCCTCCAGAGAGATTCAGTGAAAGCTGGAATACATATTTAATAAAGCACACATGCAGCATGTATCAAAAGCTGACTGTGAAGCCATTAAAATGCACCGATCTGAGTTTTGAAAGAAAATGACGTATAGCACCGTATGTTTTTTGTGCATTACTTACACTGACATGAATGCATCTCACAGAATCTCACTTCAGAAGACCAGAAAAAAATGCAAGAATATTAAGCCTCGAGGACATCTTCCATCAAATTTATTTCTAGACTGCTACTTAGCCATTCCAAAACTTTACATTTCCCCCCAGGTAGCAATTATGTTGATTTTGGGTGAATGTTTGGATTCCCTGCAATGCTGAAAAATGAAAAATCTTTAGCTTTCAAAACCTTCAGAAGAAGAGCCCCACCCCAAACCATGATGCTGCCACCACCATGTGTTACTACAGTCTATGTTCTTGTGATAACTTGCAGTGTTGTTTCAGTGTTGAAACTGTTGAAATTGGGGCCAAAAGCTTTGAGTTGGGTTTAATTAGACCATGCCATCGTATAGATTTTAAGATTCTTTTGTTAACTTTTAAAGTTTTAAATGGGTTAGCCCCTCCTTATCTTCGGGACCTTTTAAATTTCCAGTCTGTGTCCAGAACTTTACGATCAAATAATCAGTTATTACTTACAGTTCCTCGAACTCAACTTAAGAGGAAAGGAGATCGAGCTTTTTCTGTTGCTGCTCCTGTTTTATGGAATAACTTACCTTTCCAGATTAGATCTGCCCACAGCCTGGATCATTTTAAATCGCTTCTTAAAACTCATTCTTCTTAAAACTCACTCTTTGGCATTTAATTGTATTGTTTTGTGTTCTGTTTTGTCATTTGTGTTGTTGTTTTTGTACAGCACTTTGGTGCAGTTTTATACTTGTTGTAAAGTGCTATATAAATAAATTTGACATTGACATATTCCAACAACATTTTCAGATTTTTTTATGTTTTCTCTGGAAAATTGGACTTCTGTCTCTCAACCCTACTCTATAAATTCATAAACCTATGGAAAATAAGGGATAAATTCGGCACATTTTATAATGCAAGTATTTATTAGAAGTACTTTTGCCATTGTCGGCCTCTTGGAAGCCTTCCTTTTCGTCAGTATTTGAGTACGTCTTTTTTTGACCAATGTTTTCCCCAACTATCACAGCAGCACCATCACTGCTGTAAAACCTAAAAATGCTTATTGCAGAATCTGATTTATAAGGCATTTCAATAAAACATTTGTTTTATAGCGCCTGCATTTATGCAAACCAGGTTATGGTTGTATTTTATGTTTAACATTATTTTCATGTAACACATTCATCTGTTTTCCTGTTCCCTTGGAACAGGACGTATGTCACTATAAAAGTGGCAAAACGTTTGAAATGATTTATGAAGGTCCACGCTCCTGGGCGACACAATCCAGGCATTTTAACAGCGGTGTGTACGTGTTTGAAAGCCACTCTATCTTCCTGTTGTGTCCTTCAGGCTGCATAGTTTAACTTTTCTCTTTCTGCATGTTCTTGGGATGCTGCATGTGCCTATCTCCGTAAAACCTTTCCTCTTGCTTATGTATGATCTACTTCATGGAGGCTGTAATAAATCCTAACCAAAATGGGGTAAAAGGAAGTACAAAAAGAAACTCTAATGCTTATTTTCATCATAAGTAACATGAGAACTGGAGCTTCATTTGCAAACAAAAGGACTGGTGCTGTTTATCAGAGGAGGTTAGGCTTGCAAACAGAAAGCTGTGTGAGTCTGTTCCATCTGCACCATCTTTTCACTGATTGCTGCTTTCATGTAGCCATGATAAATATTGCATGCCACAGTGGCAGTTTAGCATTAGATCTGGTTCTGTTTCTCTGCCTGGTTGTGGCAGACGTGAGGTGACGCAATAATGCGATGCTGTGCATTTCATCATGTTGGCTCATTCAGATCAGGAAGAGTGAGAGGGAAACCTCACTGCTGCTGTCGCCTCCATAATGAGCCCCAAAGCTGCTTTTTAAAAAGCATCGGGCGAGAGTGCAGGAGGTGGATTTGATCTTGAAATTGTTCATAACATCAAGCCAGATGTACCCAAAAATTTTACCTTAGGTTTTAGTAGATAAGAATGTACTATAGATATGACTAATATCTACATTTTAAATATAAATCCTACTTTAGTTATGTTAATTTTTTTTTGTTTCAATTTACTTGTAATTCAAATTTCATCGGTTTCAATATTATCTAATTAAGTTTTTGTCACTATTGTCCCACGTCACAAAATAGTGACAGTTTTAACAAATATTTTTAAACAGGCATTTAATTTATTTACTTTGTCCCATAATGGCCTGTTGTACAAAAAAGTACAAAACATGGAAATATTTTAGCAACATCTCAAGACATCGGCCAAAAAAGTTAAGCTTGGACAGAAATCGTCATCCAAATAGAGAAGTCACCTAAACATACAGTCAAACTAGTTATAATGTGAATAAGAGATAACAAAGACAAATATTTTGGGGTGTCCATTTTAGAACCCTAATCTCAGTCTTTTAGAAAAATTGTGGCCAAAGCTGAAAACGAATGTGTGAACAAAGTCTGATTCAGTTACAGCAGTTCTGTCTGAAGGAATAGACCAAAATTCCAGCAAACTAAATAGAGAAGCTTGTGGGAGGAGACCCAAAGCAGCTAACCAAGGTTTTCTTTTTAACTGGCCATTGTACCAAATACTGTAGAAATGTATTGAAATTATGACTTTCTACAATGCAAGCTCTCTTTGTGTGTTTTGATATTCAGACAACAGAAATAATTTGGGTGACTTGACCCATCCCAACACAGAAAAGGTCTAGCATGCTTCAGTGTCCGACAGTGAGGAAAAGGATTATGTCTTCATGCTGAGTATGTAAATATCAGATTTCGACAGCAGCCTCCAATGTAGGGAATGTCTCTGAATAGATTTTGAGCTAACTAAAGTTAGTATTAATGAGGCTGGCAGAGGGCAGAGAGAGACGAATTAAACGAGTTTCAAAGCAGCAGCCCATAACTGCCCTTCTAGGCGCTGATGTTTTCCAGTAGGTTTTATTAGCTTTCTGTAGCCGCTGTGGTACTCACGCTTACATCACTCATAAAAATGACTGGGATTAATCAACTGAGTGCTGGCGAGTGGGGGAAATGCTGAAGCATGGCGTATAAAGAGCAAATCTAACACTAAATCATGCTTGTTCACACTGGGCTGCTCCTTCATCCTCAGCACGCCTTTCCTGCTCTGTTCACACTGCAGTTGGCTGCCTCCTCTTTTTTTTTTTTTTAAGAACAGATGGGAAAACTCAGCCCATGCTTCATTCTGACATCTAGTCGAACCTACAACATGTGACCGAGCACCAAACTCAAATCAATTTACATTCAGCTGATTTGTGACATAAATATCGGATGTGCATGGGAAAACATGGAGTAAATCAGTGTGAAGTTTAAAAAAACCTTCCATCGTATCTCAATTCTAAACAAAATTCAAGAAGATCTGCCTCTCAGGCCAGTTGCTGCTTCAACCCTACAGCTCATAAGAGTGTTATATTGTTGGACAGCTTCAGAAAGCATCCAGCCATGGATTGTCTGCCAACTGGGCCATGACATCAGTGGACAGTAAGGGCACATATGGAGGCTGGATTTCTGCAGAGGATGAAGGTGGGTATCAATGTGCAGTGATCTGTCCCCAGTAAAAAAAAAAAGGACAGTCACAGCAATAGCTGTGGCTCTTTCTTATGGGGTGAGTAAATTTCTATCCATTTCTTTTTTCTCATATATTTGAAAATCTCAAATGGTATAGTCAAACACAAGGGAGATCTACTTCTGGCATACTCACAGCCAAAATCTGTTGTCTTAGCTGGAAGTTATCACAGTGAGTGTTTTCAGTCCAAAGTCCTAGAAGAAAAAAATAAATAAAGTGAAATTAGGAAAGAAAAACACTTTGCAACGAACCAAGTTTGGTTTGGAACGAAGTACGGTTTACATAAATGGCGATGTCTTGTTACTCTTCCAATTACAGAACAACTGGGATGTATATTAAGATGGCACCTTACATAACCACTGAAACACAAACAAACCTGACAAAAAACGTCTCCTTGTCACAAAGACAACCTGATGTCTAAATCTGCTTAAATCCATAAAAGTGGGGGACATGTAAAAGATTGCTGGCAGCCAATTTGTTGCACACTGCTGCCCACCAACAAATGAACTAATTCAATCTCATTATTGTAACAGCAGTCTAATGAACATTTGGAAAAGTACAGAACATCAGTTTAAGTCACACAATTGTAAAACAATAAAAATTATAATCTTTTTACAAAAGAATTATTACTTTTTTTGTTAATAACCAAAACTATAATTTATAATGGAGCAGGTGCCTATCATTTATAATAGATCTTATTTCATTTTGTATAATTTTAGCAGAATTAAATCCTTCCTCCTGCACGAAAAGCTTTTTAACAGAATATTTACTTAACTGGCTTATTTAACTAGCATTAACCAGATCCAGTACACTTTGACATTGGTAATGTTTAAAGAAAATTAAGCTGTCTGTCTCAATTGATCTTTGAGCATAAGCAGAGCATGCCCTCTTAAAGAATTATGCAAGTTTTCATATTTCTATGCTGCTCTTTCTGAGTAGCATGCTGGACCTTCATGAACATATCTGTACGGCCATGGCCATACATACTGATTGTATTTCTCTCAGAAAACGTTTTAAATTGATAAATTCTAACAAAATGTTGCCAGTGTGCTTTTATGTAAACAAATTATTCCTACTCCTGAACTACTTACTGAACTATTTTCCAAGGACTTCCCTGTGTTTAGCTGCATCCACACTAACATCAACACTCCAGCATCTGTACAATGCTCTGCTCTCAGGAGTGAAGGAAAACTGAGATGATAGTACAGAGAAAAGCAAAAGGAAAGTAGTTAAGGAAGCTTAAGTCAAGTGCTTTAGTTCAAGCCTGTAAAAATGAACCTAAAGTTAATATATGCTGCATCTGAATGACAGTAACACAGTTTTGGCTTCATGCATACTGTTTCAGAACTGCATAGTATATTTTAATATTGGGTTTTTTTCCCTTGAGACTCAATTCACCTGCCCTCTGCCCCACCCCACCCCCTAGAGGTTTGGAGTAAGATTACACACAAGTGGTCCTTACTTATTAATTACCGGTAGATTACTTCTCAAGTCAACTCATTATTGTTGATTTGATTAAGAATAGAGGCAGCCAGATTTTAATTTGTAAAAAGTTTAACATTGTTATGTTTTGCTTCATAATTATGCTTTACTGTTGGTATAAACACCAATTAAGTAGGTTGAAATTTATGCTTGTAAGGTGAAAAAAATCTATTTGTTGAGACAAAAAGAGATGGCTTCCTGCTTTAGGGAAGATCAGCTTTTGTCAAAGTGGATCTCAAAATAATAAAATAATTATCTATGGTCTAACAATAACATTTAACATTTCTAACATTTATTTTTCTTTAAGGTGTTGAATCTCAAATTTGCTGACTAGAGGAGCAACAGACATTTGTGGTTCCTCAAATTGTATTTGCAGTCTCAAATGTTTAGAGACTTTGTGTCTATTTGAGGCGCAATTTTCCCACTGTGCTTTATAAAATCAATCAATTTCATGACTCAGTAGACATAATTGAGTTATTGTAATTGTGTCATCAAAAACTTCCATTGGGGGAGATTTTCAAATTCATTTGTGCACTTCAGTGAAGAAAATGCCTGTCATCCCATTTAAATCCGCAAAGTTAGTGAGATTTTAGTTACGTACTTATTGTAATTCATATAATTTAACTTACCTATGTGTACACTGCAACAAAATACAAAAAAAACTATGTTTTCATAACCAGTATAAGCAGGCTTTTATTGCCAAAAAAAACAGCTTGAGGTACTCTTAGATAACAAGATGGCTGACATTATATATACATATTATATATATATATA
>NW_006800059.1:846906-875292 GCF_000485575.1 Poecilia formosa | reverse complement strand
TATATATATATAATCTTCATGGTACTAGGAGACAGGGGCTGTTTCTATCTGGCTTCACAGAGGAATACCTGCAGTCTTTGTAAAAACACAATGAAAATGTCAAAGTGAGCTGTTTGCAGCTAGCTGAGCGGTACCAGTGACAGGAAGGTGAAAAACAGTTCTAACGCTGCACCCTGAAAGAATCCAAGTGGCACTTCCTTAGAAAGAAGACCAAAAAATTCACAAAAACAAGGATGTTCAATTAAACAAAACAAGACGGTCAATACATTGCCATGAAGCGAGATGACTTAACAGCACATGTACGTGTTACTCCACAAGAACAAATAAAATCTAGAGTGATTGTAATTTTAGCAGCTGAAAGGAGCCACAGACTCTGATGTGCATCTTCTCAGATAGAATCACATTAAAGGAAATTGCCTCTTGGTGAACATAATTGCATCCTTCCAGACTTATTATTTATGGCCCTACGGGAGCAAACAATGCCGAGATGAAACAAGACAGAATTTTGCAATGACACACAGGCTCACATAAGTGAGGCAACCTGTCAATGGAGTCAAATAAAAGCAAAATACATGAAGCCTCATCCACATATCGGTAAATCTGTAAAACTTTTTACGTAATCTATCAATGGTGGAATGAAACTGACAAGACAAAATAGGAGAACTGAGAAAAGTGACTCAAGAAAAGGATTCACGTTGATTTTCTGGCTAGAGACGTCAGCGGTCAGGAAATGGGAACAAAATCTCAGTGACTGTTCTCATAAACAACCTGCTGTCAGAGCAACAATGACAAACTCTGGAATAACTGGAACTGTGACAAAAACAAAAAAAAACAAAACAAAACAAAAAAAAACCTAGATGAGAAATCCAAGTTTACCTTCCCATGATGCATAGTGAGAAGAACAATATAGCTCACTGTTGAACTGCGGAAATAAATGGTATCTTTGTGTAACCAAGAGAGTATTACAGTAATTCAGTTAGGTTTACACAAACAACCGTAGGCGGTAATGACATATTAATATCAGGTCTTTAATTTGGCATTATCTTTTCACGGTGGAATGACTTCACAGCAAACAACTTCAAACTGAAAATCTTACTTCTGATGTTTGAATCTTTTGTGGCAAAATTCTCTATTCCACTAAGGATCAAAAATATAAATACATGCTAAAATATTTACATACACTCCACCTGGTATTTTGTAACATGTTCCTAAGTTACAGTGAAATAAATCACTTTTTTTAGCCACTTTTAAGCCTCTGGAATAATTGTGACTGGACCTCTCTTATTGGTAATAGGGTTTCTCAGAACAGATACCAACCGCAGGTAAAACTGTTTGGATGGGGTTAAGGTTATCGCCCTTTCACAAGCTTGCTGTTTATCCATTAACCTTTCTCTTATTCTTCAGGGAGGCTAGACAAAACACTGAAGAGGTTTTCACATTTACACATTTTCACATTTTCAGCCCGACTCTGCTCACTTGGAACCAACAGTGAAGTCGGTTATAGGGTTAGAGAGGGAAGAGAAAGGGGGAAGACTTTGATACCATGTAACTGTTACTACTGGAAAAGCATTAGAACTGAGTGTAGTTGAGCCACGCGGAGTAGTTACTAGTGGGAAAAGGGCCATAAGTTCAGTCGAGCTTTAATAAATCTATTTTGGAGCAGCAACTTACTTCTTGGTCGATACCTTCTCACTCTATGCTGATATTAAACCGGCTCCTCTGTGGACAGAAACGCTCATGCTCAGCAGTTTCAGATTCCTAGCAGGCTTGACCCGTGGTGGTTCATGTGTTGTTCCTGAACATCGGAATCAATGTACTTTCCTCTGAGGGCGACAGCTTGGGTCAGATGTCTACAATTAGGGTTTCTATTGAACAACACTCATCAAACTGGTTCTGAAATAAGCAAACTGAATTGAATTCAAATAAATAACAGAGTATGCCAGGAAACCCAATTGTTTAAAAAAAGAGTTTTGAAGCACTTAGTCTTTATTGTATCTTCATTCCACACACAAAAAATGATGTCTTTAAAGGAACGTAATTATTATGATAGGTGAGTGTATGTACAATATTAACTGCTAATAATGGGGAAGGGTCCTGCATTTATAATGCATTGACTCTGTGTTAGTGTTGGCTTTGTACACTAGCACTCTTAGAGTGGCTATGTTGTCTTAGAGTAGCATAGCCACTCTAGGACCCGATAAATGGACCATACAATGTCTCTGCTTTTGAGCAAGTTCAGCAGTAAAGGTCTGAATATTTTACTGGAGAAATTGATCAGATCTGATCTGTGATCCTTGACTGTTTTTCGACAGGATTGAAAACACTTATGTTCATTATTTTGTCAGAAATGCTCTGGAATAAGTCCACATGTTTAAAGACTGCATCACAATTAAACCATGTTGTAGCTGTGGGGAGTTTTCATTTCAGCATTTATATTTAAAAATGACTCCCAACACAGTCCCTTAGATGTCTGTGCTGGTTGGTGTTTCTGCTGTCTCTGTCCATGACTGTCAATTTGTTTCCCAGATGAAACAAACCCACAGCAGCAGTTCTGAAACAAAGCGTTGCTCTAATATCCCAAACTGATAAAAATACCCTGCAGCCCAGAAGAAGGAATCCTTTGATTAATATTTCTCTCTAAAAGTAACTGTTTAATTAAGAGTACCATGCAAGCCAAAGAACCGGAAAAGTCACGCAGTACCACATCCACAGTTTTTCCACTCTTTAAGAAAACCACTGTGCATCTTCTCTGACAGCGCTCAAATTGCAGAGCCCCCTAAGAGTCCTGTGCTTGCTTCCTCTCCCTCTGTCTTAGTCTCCCATTCTTTCTCTTTCTCTCTGTCTCCAAGACACGTGGCTCTCCATGACTGTTGCTACCGGAGACTTTTGGGGGCTCTCTCAGCTGCCCAGGGTCTCTGGAGCGTGGCATATGAACACTGGAAGATGTGCATGTGTGAGCAAAGAGCTTTCCACGCAGGAGGGATCTGCCCCAAATTTAATCGCTCTATTGTGAGAATGGAGGGTTAGAGAGGGAAGAAAAGGGGAAGGGAAGGGAAGGGAAGGGAAGGGAAGGAGGGAGGGAGGGAGCGGGGTGCCTGCTGAAATCCCACTGGCAGTGCTGCAATGCAGGGGTTTAACACTGAGCCAGAAGGTAGGCAAACACATTAAATAACTTGCCTTTGGATAATAGGCCCTTCTCACATAAGCATGTGTACGTGCAGACATACAAATGCTTGCATGCACAACACAGCAGCCCATGTTATCTGAGATAACGGCATGACAAAAACACTTGAAGGCAGATCCCATGTTGTAACACGTCTTACCAGCTATTCTAAAAAAACATCTGCACATCAGGACTCAGTTAATTTGGTAGTTTAATATGAGAATATCAAAATAAAATAAAAAAAAAATTAAATTACCAATTTAATTCCTGAGCAGTAAATATTGTGCTAATTATCAGTATTGAACCAAAGAGAACAAGGCAGATGCAAGCCTTTAAAATTGTGACGTTTTTTATGGGTCAAATAGACTCAAACAATTGTAACAGCAGCTGCGCAGGGGGGCCCAAACAATTTTTTTTTTTGTCAGGGGGCCCACAATTCCTGGAGCGCCTCTGCTACCAGATATACAAATCCAGAGACTGAAATAGATTTTTTCTAAAATGTGAAGTGAGTGTGTCTTCGTTGCTCAGTCATTTTGAATGGGGAGTGTCTGTGAACAGCACATTTCGCCAGAAATAATCAGTTGGATCCAGATTTGTGCATTGATATTCTAACTTTCTGGATCATTCTAACACATGGATATGTTTTGATAGATTTAGCTGTGGCTGGATTTTTAATGTCATTGCTCTCTTGTTCCAAAGTCTTTTGCAGGTTTTTTTTTTTCATCCTTTTTCCCATCATGTATATTTCCATTACTATTGATGTTTTTTTTTATTCTGTCCCCTTTGTTGTTGTTTTTTTTCCAGTTTTATTTGTTTTGCCTGTTTTACGAAACTTATAGGTTTAAAAAGCTACTGCTCTGCCTAGATATTGTGTAAATTGAGTTCCTTTATTGGTGTTTGTTTGCATTTATTGTGCAAGTGACAAAATCTGACAATAAGATTTAATTAAATCATGACTCTGTCCAGTTCTGAAAAGAATTCACACAGCATAATGATGCCAACAATATATGTGTGTCTTAAAGTTCATGAGTGGTTATAGTTTTCCTCTAAATATCACATTTTGAATTTCTAAAAACAGTTTTTTTTTCCATTGGATTTTCTTTAGTGTTTCACAATAAACTGGGTTAAATATAAGTCAATGCTACAACACTGACATTTTTTTTAAAGAGAACATCTTCATTATTTTTTCTTCAACTTCACAATTATTACTTTTTCTCAGTGTTTTCATAAAATCCCACTCATTTAAATTGAACATTATCAATATAACTTGCAAAAGTGCAGCAACCTTAACAAAGTTGGACTAAGCTTTTTAAAAGAAGGTATGAAGGTCACTGTGGGGCTACTTTTCAGCCAATCCACTCACAGCGTACAGAGGTTGAAGAAGGTAGGCGATGGGAGGTTCCTTAAGACAAAATGCTGACTGTGTCTTTTACATTTAGCAGAAATAATTATGTTGACTTCTGACAGAAACCAGGAGTTAGGATATAAGGGAGAATTGATATTGTTGCTCATCAAATATTCCAGGGTATTATGTTCATTAAAATTTTACTTTTAAAATATACAGGTGGTGATTCTTCTCCATGCTGACTCACAGAAAGCTGTTCTCTTGATGCAGGGAAACCCTCTCCTGTCCTCTGTGCTGACACGGTGCATCCTTTGTCAGTTTATATGTTTATAAAGAAGCCCCTTTAACAGTTTCAGAGGCTCTAAATGGCCCCCAGACTCTTCTGCCAGTTGGGTTAATAGGACATTTTTAGCTAGGAGGAGATTATACTGACAGGGTTCAAAAACAGTTTAACTGGTGGTGTTACTTTTTTCAGATTTGCAACAAAATATATCTATAAGTCTTCCATTTATAAGATATTTTGATAATTTTATACTATACAACACAGAGCATTTTTGCAGCCTTCAAAGTGTCTTCTTGCTTACAAAATTCAGCTATAAAGATTCAATGAAATGTGTTTCGAGGCTCTTGTATGTACATGCTTTTTAATTTTGAGGTTAATTGCTGTTTCCACTCATTCTAAAGCCTCCATTATCTGTTTGGCTCAAGTGTCTAAATATTTCAATATGTACTTTATAACACAGTTTAAGTAGTTACCCAGTTGTGAGTAAATACTCACAACTGAGTACACAATGTTCGACAAAGAGTTTTAAATGTGATGTGATTGTTAAATCTGGTCGCATAATATACAAAGACAGAAACTTTGACATGCCAAATAGTGGTGCGATACATTCTGGGTTATAAGGGGCGTCTCCCACCCGGGTCCTTGAGAGTTGCAGTCCTGTAGGTTCTCTAAAAAAGCTGAATCAAATGAATGGCTTGTTTCCATAGTTACCAGGTCTTCGCCAAACTTGATGTTTTGCTGAAGAGCTAATGCAATAAACAAGTGCAATAAAAGACTTGAAATGCTTTGGTGCTACAAACATTTGGTGACTTAAAGAGGTTCGATATAACCAAGTTTAGGTGAGTAGTTTTATTCACGTAGGAATTTCCTGACATAAGAAGATCAACATACACATGTTCTACTTGGATGGCATGCTTTCCTGTCATTTCCATTTTGGAGAGTAGCTAAGTGAAATGGCCGTCTATGTTACAATTGTAGTCCAACAATTATATATTTTTCTGTCTGAGTGCAGATGCAATAAATGAAATGTGTGCTTAACCACACTCCAAAAATCAGAAAGCATTGTTTTCTTTCATAATTCATAATACATTCAGATAATAAGGTCATGAATACAAATAAAGCAGTTAAAGGTCAATATGTTGTTCTCAAATGTCCATAATGTCACACAATACAAACAAAAATTTACTGAGGAAAACATTCAATATTTCATTTAAAATTTTGCATAGAAAACATGACATCTGATTTTTTTTTCCCCAGAAATGCAGCCCTAACTAGAGATTACATTCATTAAACCTTGTGAAAATCACATTTAATTTAGCAGAACAGGATAAATCTCATAAATCTCTTAAATTTAAAATGGCTGCAACAAATCAACTTTAGCTTCTTGCCCGGCAGCAGTTACAAACTAATTGTTCAATCAGATGTGTGACGCAGCATAAAATAGCCAAAAGGAAAAAGTCTGTTTGCTTTTATTCAGAGGGTTTCCATTTTATTTAAGTTGTCAAACCTTTTACAAGAGCAGTAATCTCATTTCACTCTTTTGGAACAACAGCAATTTTTCAAAAATGTACTGTCAATAAATCCTGGTGCACAGTGCCACCTTTCCTCTGGCAACCAGCTTCACTGGGAGACAGGACCTGTGTTTATGTGCCAAAATAAGGCAATTTGTCACCCGGTCCCAAAGAAACGGGCAACAGTAAGATCGAAACGGCACACAGTTCCAGATTAATTACTTCCATTTTTACCTGCCTGATGGATGAAACATGAAGCTACAAACCACGCCACACAGAGAAAAATGATTAAGGAAACCACAAATTGTGTCAGTTTAGTCTTTGCTCCTTACATACATCGCCGTTGTTTAGCATAATTTGCTGGCAGATCAACTTGAACACCGTGCATGTAGCACGTTATGGTAAATAATAAGCCAACTGTGAGCAAAGAGGGAAATCTTTGGAAGCAGAAAGGAGAAAAGGGAGCAGCACACAAAAGCATCCAGGACTCGGTGTCCCTGCATTGCACGGCTGCTGAAAAACAGTGTGACACGTGAAAAACAACAAACTCCCCAGGGACCAACGAACTCCAATAAATGTCAAATAGATTTTAGTAATGTGCTCTGCAAACAGCTACTGCAATTGGACAGTGCTTTTCAGCATAATAAATCATATTACCTTCTAAGGTCCATCCGTAGCTGAAGGAATATTTTATTCCCACACTGTCCACTGAGTGCTACATCTCCTTCCTTTTTGAGTTGCTGGTTTGTTAGTCTGAAAGGCCAGTACAAAACGACAACAGGCCTGTTATGAAACTGTAAAAGTTCCAGACGAAAAACTTGTAGGACAAGATGTTCTCTTTTGCTCCTTGTTATGCAGTCAAAGTTACTGTAGGACAAACGGCAGACGAGTGGACGCTCATGGGGATCCTTCACCTTCACATCAGCAGTGAGCCACCATTATCAGTCAGGCCCAAATCTTGGAAACCACTGTGCTATTAGTCAAACACAGATTGAGAGTGACAGCTCACCCCTGGTGATGATCTTCCTGTACAACATAAAACTTGACTTTAAAAGAACATTATTTTCCCAAAATATACAGCACACATGTAACTATTTAAGCAGGGTGACATACATGTTTAAGTGGACTTAATATTTTTTAAGATCTCTTTTTGCTGCAATTACATCTGCAAGTATTTGGAGTACGCCTACTAGCTTTGCACATCCAGATACTAAAATGTTCACCCATTCTTCTTTACTGAAAACCTCACGCTCAGTGAATAAGATGGAGATCGTATTTGAACAGCTTTAAGGTCCTTCCAGTGTCATTTCTGGCTAAAACATCCGCAAAACAAAAGGCTGCCACCACCACGTTTCAACATAGAAATAGTGTTTTACCTGTCATATGCTGTGCTTTCCAACTAGCAAATAATTTTGAACCCATATAAGAAAATTACATTTGACCAGAGCATCTTTGTGCACATCTTGTCTGTTCAAGACTGGCAAATACATAGTATGCAGCATTTTCCCGATTCTTAGGTGCAATGCTAAATAAATAAAACAATGCATCTTTTATCTTCCATCTCACACAAAGTCTGTATATTCTGAAGGCTTGTCAAATAAAAACGCAATATTGGAGTCTGTGATTATAGTGTGATACAATATGTTTTGCAAAGGTCAACACTTTTACAAGTTACTGTGTAATTTGTTGCATGTTTACAATAGGCTTTCCTTTCTTGTATGCTGTGCTTACAAGTGAGTAACAAGGTTTAGTGAGCTTAAGGTGGGCTTACTGTAAGTTGTTGCTTCCCACCTTGATGATCTCTCATTTAAATTCTTTATTTTCCAGCTCGTCTAAGAGTAAAATAGATTCACACAGCTTTAACACCACCTTGCTCTACGCTGAAAGACTCTCCACTTGTGTAAAATGCAGTTCTTTTTACTCACATTTTCAAACTATAGTTTTCCATAACACAGCTAAATTCTTTTTAAAAAATGGTCTCCTGATAAGTGATGGGAAGATTTGACCTAATAACACTGCAATATTTAACTGAGATAATCTGTAAAGTAGACAGAGAACCATATTTCAATTAAAGGCTCATTAAAAACTAAATTAGGCACTGACCCCTGAAAGAAACTTGCAGAGGGAAGAGAACAGACAGGTAGACATGAGGTTTCAAAACATCTATCTCTAATTAAAATATGAACTTCGGGTTTTGTTTCAAAGGTTTATTTAATTTCATGTCAACAAGAAATTGCCTCCAGACTACAAAAGCTCCTTCATAATGCTGCAATTTATTTATTTTTTATCTTGTTCCTAATTCTGAGCTGTTAAGAGGTTTCCTTTGCAAATTATCTCCTTGAGTTGCGCAATTAATCATTTATTATTTTTGTATTAAATTTTATTTTTCAGCATATATTCAGCTGCTTGGCGATTCTGATGTTTTGTCTTGCAATACAAAAAATACGTGAAATCAGTGATTTACTAAAGTATTCATGTCTCTTGATTCGTTTTACATTTTGTCGCATTAATGTAACAAAATAGAGTGAATTGTTTTAGGATCTTAGGTGACATACCTACACATAGTAGCAAATGATTCTGCAAAGGAAGGTAAACAATGCACAGTTCTTTTTTATCAATTCAAAAGTGTGTGATGTGGGTTTGTGTTCAGTCCCTTGAGTCAACCCTTTGTACAACCACCTTTACTCCAATTACAGACACAAGTCTTTTGGGATAAGTCGCTGCCAGCTCTGCTAAAAAATGTAATGTTTGCTCATGTTTTTGCTCAGTTTCAATAAAATTGCATGGGAAGTTTAAGTCATTTCTCATAATTTAGAGAAAAGTTGTCATGTAACAAAATGTGAAGAAGTTCAAGGAGTATGAATGTTTTTAAAATGCACTTTAATATCTACGGCAGGGGATTAGGGCCACTGGAAAAAAGAAAAAAGCAGTTTTTCGGCTGAGAAAAAAGTCAGAATTCTGATTTTTATCTCAGAATTCTGAAACTTCAGAACTGTTTTATTTTTTTTCCAGTGGCCCTAATCATCTTCTGTAAATATCAATATAATTGCATTTATAATTTTAAATCTCCAAAGCTCTCAAGAATCTGTAAATATCTGATGTTAATTAAATCCTAAGAGAGTGCACTCAACTGAGAAGTGATCAATTATTCACAACTGTCTTCATAAGTTGCACAGTGTCTCTGGCACATGAACTATCCATCCTTGACCCAGTCCTTTCATTATGGAACTCAGTCGTTTTAAAAATATAACCACGACAGAATGTTACACACGAAGATAAGAGGATGCAGGGAAGCCCCTGCAGCCGGCCAGCCAGAGAGCCAGCTAGTAGTCTTTTATCATCTGGCCTCACATAGCCCTGTAATCTGAGAATGGCATTCACAATCAATGCTGGGAGGGAAAGAGAAGACAAGACCAATCGATGCCTGTTAGAAACACTACGGTAATTGTGCACTTATCAGTTCAAAGCAGAAACCGCAATGAGTCTGAGTTGGTTGACCAAAAGATAAAACTTAGGTTGCTTATTTTTCTATTAGAATTTTAACTGCTTCAGTTTACCTGCTCTATAGAAACTAAATAGAAATATATTTTCAGACTGGTTATTGTGCAGCTGTTTCCCCAGACCTCATTTTGCACAACGTTATGGAGTATTCAGTTTAATAGAGGACTATCCAATTAGCATATTATGGGTCGAGTAAGGGAATTCTAGAAGAAAAACAGAAGAACTGTTATGTGCAGGACCCAAATTGACCGTTCTTATGGGAGTATATTTTGCTTCTACAGCAACAATAAAACAGGCAAATATGTGCTAGCGGTTGCTAATTAGACACGAAGTGTTGCTGAGGCAGATGGAGGAGCCATTTGTTTTCTGGGTGTTTGATCATAAACAAGCACATTTAACTAGTTAAACCTTCATACAATGCAAGTGGCAGATATAAAAGTAACAATATCCCCGGGATAACAATTTAATTCATTCAATGGGCAACATATCTTCCATAGAGTCTAAAACACAGTCGGTGTGTCTTGTCTTCATCCAGGTTGAGCAACTTATTCAACTGTACTTTTCGGATGTTTTATTCTGGACTAAATAGAAGCATTTTATTTGGGTATTAGTATTTTCAGTTGAATTATCAGAATATTACATTAAATGACTTATTTGTAATGCTTATTTACAATGGCAATCGTGGCTGTAGTGGTTCTTGTGAAGAGCAGCTCTCTCGTTTTAGGGTATCCCTCTGCTGTCTGTGGATCTGACAATGTGCATCCCCTGTCAGTTTATATGTTTTTTTATGATGCCCCGTAACAATTTCAGAGGTTGAAAATGACCTCTGGTCGCTTCTGCCAATCCGGTGAAGTTCAAAGGCAGTTTAACTTTCATGTTACCCACCATTTTATCAGATTTGGGACCAAGTGGTGACAGGATTCCTGTCTGTCAGTCTTTTATTCATATGCTGTTCTGATCATTGGATATTAGCATCTGAGAGAACAGTCTATAAAGTGCTGATTATGGTAAGAAATTCTTACAGGATGAGAATATTCAGTACAAAAAAAAAAATACCACCATATCATGGTATTTACACAAGACACAAAAACATGTTTCAGACTGTTGCACATAATGTTGGTAACATTATATGAAGTATTTATAACATATTTATCTATAAAATGTAGTTATCACTAGTTTTACTTTCATATGTGCTGATGAAAAAACAGAATACGACTACCCTGCAAATTTAGCAGCATTCTTTAATTGTTAAAAACATTAAACCTTGGATGAATGACTGGCATTAACTAGTTAATAAGGCAGACTACTTGCTTGTCTTTGTATTAAGCAAGAAAAATGTGTCTGCTTTTTGGCAGCTGACCAGCAGTGCACAGGTCTGCCACAGGTTTTTGTAATATGTTGAAAAATGTTGTCACTTGTGCACCTCAGCTCACACTTATCGTTAGAGCAGCATTGCTGCAGAAGCAATGCAACAGCAGCTCAAATATTGCAGTGATTTCAAATGCTAACTTAAGCGCTTCGCTAACCTACTCAATGCAGATGTTTTACACACCTATGGGTTGTGGGATGGTTAAAGTTGAAAGTAAAACTTATAACCTCATTTTCTGACTAACTCGGCTAATAATGTGGTTGCATGTTATTTTATAGACTGTTTGGCAACAGGTGTCCCTGACAGCAATAATACTTTACAGTTGGAAACAGAAATATTAAATGCTATGTATTCTGAATGTAAAAAATTAACACTGAGCGCCTGCATTACACCCAGACCAAAGCTCTAACATAAACTGTTAAGCAGACTGTGACCGCAAACTTGGACACTTGTCCAGTATAACTGGTTACTTGTTAAAAATTGCTCTGACTGAACCAGCCATGCTTAGGAGAATAGCTATGTTCTTGTAGTAAATGTCCAATGTACAATGATCAACACATATCTGTCATACTTTAATGGTATATTGTTGAGTATTTCATATTATGCAGGGTGGCTGACAGAAATAAGCCTCTGTGTCCTGCCATAATGTCATAGTGGATGCCCTGCTCAATTTAAAAAAAAAAAACACTACAGCTGAAAGTAGTCTGAACAAAATAGCATTTTTTCACAAACGAGAATTTCCAAAATATGGTGCAAAACCTGGAACTGTCAAACATCCCTGGCTGTTAGTGTCAGTTGGCACAAAAACACAAACAGTTTTCAGGGTTTGGCTGGTAAATATTACAATAGGTTCCTTTCTTCCTTGGCCAAAACAAAACTGAATCCTCCAAGACAGCCACATGGGTCCTACCATTGGTCCGTTTAGCCTATCAAATTATCCTAGCAGGATTTTGCCCGGCCAAGAAAAGCAAAACAATTAGGGCACAGAAAATGTCACTTTTGAAAAGGCAAACAATACCTGCAGCAGCCAGGGAAGCAAGAAAAATAACAGCTAGAAAAGTGAGCTGACATTCAGAAACAGTCCTAATGTGGTTTATATGATGCAGCAGATTTGACGGAAACTCCTTTATAGAATAAGCCAGTTCTCTTTAATAATAATCTTTAAGTCTTTATCACTGCCCAGCACTGTCAAGTTTAGAAGCAGTCAGAGAATTACGACATTACATTAAGCCAGATTTCACAATAAAACAAACAATAATTTTCACACTTTACTACCTCCCAGAAGACATGAGCTACTGCTCTGAGAATTAAAAAGCAGGCAGCCTTGAAGAAACACATAACCTATTGCAAATCTCTCCACTCAGCTGGCAATATGTTAAATCTAGCACAGGCAACTGACAGGATTCCATCAATTATTCAGGAAAAGAAATGATCGCAAAAAGTACGGCACCCTCTGGCTCCACAGCAGTAAATCACTGTATAGCGCACCATTTGCTGCACGTCGCAGTCATCGGTTTCTGTGTGCACAGGAGCACGCTGCAAAATCGGTCCTGAAGTTTTTATTTTTATTGTCAGTGATTGATTAGAAGGTTACAATTAAAATACTGTGAGAAGAAGATATGCTCACTTCATAGTTGTTTTGGATATCTAAATTGGGGGTGTTATGCAAAATTCGCTCTTTGATCATTTTATCATTTTAATTTTAACAAATCCCTCATGAAACATATTTGGAAAGTTGCTTTTGATTCTTTCATGCATGTTTGATAAATCCTTGAATACCCCCCCACCCCCCCCGGCATCCATTTGAGAATGCCTAAACGTTTGCTCAAGCGCCACCTATTTCCACAAAGCTCCTCCTTGAAGCTGAAGTCTCCAGCCAAGCTTCCGCCTCACAAAACACCCCATCCCCACCCAGCTCCTCCAGACTAGCAGCTGCGGCTAATGCTAACATTACTAATGCAAGGTGACATTCACCCTGTCTTGTCTGCTGAGCTTCTCATACAAACTACTTCTCAGTCCAATGCTTCTAAGAATGGTTTCAAATGGCTTAATGAGAAAAAATGTTGAGACAACGTGCTGATGGCAGTGTGTCAGTAGAATAGGAGCTTCTTAAAGAGACAGTGGCCCAATTTCTATGTTCTAAATCACGTCAGATTTCTTTCCAGTCATGTTTGATATATACAGCATTTTTACAACAACTGACAGTAACATAGATTCTCAATTGTATTATAAAATAGTACTACAGTATTATGTAATATGGAGAATACTGTCCTTTTAATTTACTCATGGCAAAATGTGCCATGTTCAGACTTCAATAACACAAAGCTCTCCTTCTCAGAACCAAAATTCTGCTTGACAAGTCGCTTAGAATACCTAATTCAAGTTTTGATCATTAGTAAACACATGAACAAGACATTCATCACGTTTTTGTACAATAGAATCAGTCCAAATAATCTTCAAACCATGTTGCTGAGAGGTAAAGATCATTACATCTTCAACCCCTGCAAAGTGTTTTTGGGTAAACCTTGTTACAAACAGATTAGCAAAAACACAGTTGTCAGGGCAGAATGACTTGTTCTTCTGGCACGTTAGCCATTTCCCAAACTGAAATGAAAGAAAATGAAGCCACTGCAGTACTCATTATGTTCTTGATTAACTGCTATTTTGGCATGTCAAACTCAATATCATGCTTTGTCATTCACCCTGTCAAAACTGCGGCTCATCTCATTATTTGCACTGTGTTGTTACATGTTTTGGTGTCGCAGTGTGAGTCACTCCTGCCACATTTTACCCATTCTGTCAGTTTCAAAGTACTTTCCAAAAAAAAAAAACTTTGCATGACCCCTAAATGTCTGATAAATCAGTAAATGAACTGCTTGTTTGTGTCATAATGCTTCTCGAATAAGGACGAGTCGAATCAGCAGGCCTTATGGAAACCTTCTCTGGGTACTGTTTAATCCTCTGGTTTGAAATCTCTCAAGGAAAACTGCAAAATATGTAAGAGGACATGGCAACTTCTCTATCCTGTTCATATGCGAAATTTTCTTTAATTTATGAGTGTTCAAAATATTATTTAAGTGTACACATCTGAATACTTGATGCCACTATTATTTTGAAAGATATCTCGCTTTCTCCCACCAGCACCTAGTGGCAACACACTGCTAACCTTACTGCCACAAGGGGATAGTAATTCCCAAAGTTGTGTGACAACCACTACAATGCTTTTCAAGACAGGAGGAGTATGTCATCTGACATCAAACATCCTGAAAAAAAGCACAGGATGTGAGAACACCTAAAACTAGTAACTACTTTGACGTGTCTTCTGTCACTGGACAGTGTTTATTAAAAAAAATACATAAGCCCTTGAATTTTGAGTATGATAAATTTATATCAGCATCAGTATTGCAATCTCATGCATATGTTCAGATATTATGTTTGGGAATGCACTGAGATAGCTCAGCAACAAGAACTAGTTTGTAGTGCCGACACGTTCCAAATTTCCATCAGTATTGAATAGGCTAAAGGGCACAGAAAATGCACTGTGTCTTATTCTATGTGTGTGCCTGTTGTGTGTGGAGGGGATGATGAAAAGGTCAATACGATACTAAAAAGGAACCTTGATTGTAAAATCTTGTCTCATGCAGATCATGTAAATGTGTTGCTTGAAGAAAAAATGTGTTTTCCAGCAGTGAGTCAAAGAAATTCCTAATTTCTAATATCTGCAAACAGAAAATAGGTTAAATGTAATGTAATATAGTGTAGATTGTCCAGAACTCCATAGCTTGATTTGTGATTTTAGCATAAACTCTCATTAAAAAACCCATTGGGTAAGTTTATTGGTTCTTTGAGCATAAAATAATACTTTTTCTTTTAATAACCAAGTGAATCAGTAAACTAAGTTCTGAAATTACCTTTTCTAGAAATATTGCAAGGTTATCAAAAATAAGGTGTTCTTTTTGCCACCTTTTAAAAGCTACAGCTTTATGTCTGTAAAATCCTACAGAGTCTCAAAGTTGAGCTTGCAGTAGAAGCTGGTGAACACATAATGCACAGTTGACTTTTGCTTCAGCTTAACTTTTTAATTTGAATTCCTTTATTCTGTAAAATGAAAATGATGAGGCTGCAAAAAAAAGTGCTCTTATGAAAAGATCCTGAGGCTTTTCGGCAGCGTGCCAGAAGCTAGATAAGGAGGAAAATGTCAGTTGGAGTGTTTGTATGAGCCACTCTTTAATTCACTTTTTTTTTTCTCTGTGCTTTCAGTCTGAGAACAGCACAATCAGCTCGGCACCAGAGGTCCATTTAGCTGTCATAGAGCCGTGGCAGCGGGGAAACCCAGTCAGAAGCAGGTCAAGTCTGCCAGCTGACATGGAGCCAAGATAAGATGTTGTCCAGTTTCCACAATTTCTCACTCTCTGTGATGTTTAATTTATTAGAAGAAAAAAAAAAATCCAGAAGAGAGATGATAGTCTAAAGTTGAACAAATATTAAAGCACATTTAAACTAGAAGCCTGGTAAAGATGTGTTAAAATCCTCAGAGTAATTTAATCTCTTATTGTAGGGGCCTAATTTCACACTAGTGAAATAAGTTTTGTGTTTGTGTTGTGTGTTTGTTTGCATTTTGAAGTCACAATATCTCAATAACAACCATTAGATACAATCTCCATTCCAGCTACTTGTTTGGAAAGTAAACTAGGAAAAACCATATCTGTTTGTCAGTGTAATCAATGATATTTACTATGATAAACCATTGACATAAACCCAAATTGCAGTTTGTGTGAAGAGTTCCCTGGCTACAGTCAGCAATGCTAAATGTTTTTGTAATATGTGACTATGCACCCTGCATGTTTCAGGCAACTTCAGCTCTTCTCACTGGCGTTTGTAAAACTTTTAAAAACCAAAGTGATCTAAAGTGTCTCAGCACTTTATGTCAGTAAAAAAATAAATTGAGATTTGAATTCTCTATAAGGTCTCGTCACATGCACATCAGCACCAGAGCACGTGAGAGCGGCTTAAAAAACAGCTCGACAAAAAAAGTTGCATAAGTTTGTTTCCTGCTAAATTCACTGTGACATGAGACTGTCTAAATTGTTCCGTTTGTTTAGATGCATGTATAATTGATTAGCATTGTCCATACATATGTACATTTGTAGAATTTGTGCAGAAGCCTTGATCAGTTTTATTTAGTCCTTAATTGATCAAATAAAATGTTGTGCATAAAGATTAATCAACAAAATACTTCATAGATTAATTAAAAAAACAATGATAGTGTGAAAAAGCAACTTCTGTCCATTGATAAGCGCAGCAGTGGACCCGGGTCTTTTTCCGATTATGAAGATCTGGACAACATTATTAAGCTGCCCCATTTTATGAGCTCTTTGAAATGCCAGGAGATTTTTGATTTTAGAAAGTCTAGTGGTCTTAAATTGGAAACACTTGCTTTACTGAGTCTTTTGGTAGAATTATGATCTGAACACTGTGGCCAATAGTTTTATCAACAAATATATGCTAATATTAATTTTACACATTTATTTTTGTTGCCAAAAACGATAACTTCCCAGTTTTTTTCTTTCATGTTGACACCCAGAACATTTACCTACTACTTCTCTTTTTCTAATTAATTACGTTATTTTAGGATTACCAATAAAGGCACATTTATTTAGGATATAAACTGAAACTAAACAGACAGAAAACATATAAAATTCAAGCATCCACCACTTAAACTTTCAATATAACTAAACTACTCTTGACCGTTTATGTTCCTTGAGCCCTCCTAGAGTATTTCCATTATTCCTTTGCTTTATGTAGGCAGATAAAATAACCACAAATAGGCCTTAATAGCTTGCTGAATCACAAGAACAAGCTGGAAATGTTAACCAAATATTTACCCACTGTGTCAATGAGGAGCCTCTAAAAAAAATCTAAATATCAGGCTTGCTTTCAGAGTGTCTTAGTCACTTCCCAGTCAGGGACCACAAAGCAGCCATGTCCCAGATAAACAATACCCTGCACTGCGTTGAAAAGCTCTTTATAGCATCCAGGTTTACATGACATCAGACTGTGCAAAGGGACACATCGCTTCCAGAGCTGCAATGAACAAAAGAGGCTCAGCAGCTCACCTCCTGTCAAGTAACAACATACATTTCCTGAGGAAAAAAAAAACATGTTGCTAATTATCAGGCGATATACAGACAGTGATCTGATGAGGCCGAGTTTTAAAATCAGTATAGTAAATCTCTGATGACTAATATTAATCAATGCTGTTTAACTGGCTGAATGTGAGGCAAAACATCCAACTTGTCAAACTAAATGGGAGAAGGTAACCAAAGAGAGGGTCAGTAAAACATATGAACATGTTGACTAATTAAAACATGATTTGGAGAAAAACTGGAAGGGTAATGACTCACTGAAGGTTTAAATTAGAACACGGTTCCCCCCAGCACACAACAGGATACAAGGCCACTGAGGAGCCTTCTGGATTTTCTTCTTTTCTTTGTTTTCTTTCTTAGCTGTCAGATATTATACATCCACTCATGCAAGTTTTTTGGCAACTACCACAACTCCATGTCTGTAAATACACATGCAGTTTGTGAACTTTACGAGAATAGCAAAATCACTATTTTCGTGTTAAACTCTGTGTGTTGAAAATGAGTCATATAAACCCGATAGACTGCGACAGCTTTGTTCTAAGATGGTCACCAGAAGCTCACGGATGATCAGGGTATTTATTTTGATCAATATAACAGAACAAGTGCCGTGTCCCTCTTGCGAGGCACAACTATTACCAGGCTTATCATGGGATATAATACACTTTGCAACCCTCCATCATGATCTGGGGAGCACCAACCAATTTGCTGTCAAGTCAATAATCTCATCGGGGGGAGATGAAATCTGCAAGATTTCCACAATATAGCTGAAACACACACACACACACACACACACACACACACACACATGCACACGCATACTCACTGAGAAAATCACATTCAAACTATATGCTTCCCTATTTAGGAGCTAGATTATAAATGCTTTGTTTTGATTTGATTCTGTCAACTCTGTGACTCGAGACATATCTGCTGAATACTAATGAGCAGCTGTAATTTTGGTGGCTAAAGAACAACCGTAGAAGAAAATGAGTTAAAAGGATGGCTCAACACCTTCAGCTTTGTAAAGCACCTTAAAAGACCTGTCACTCACAGAGCCTTAGTTTATTAGCCTAGTAGCTCTGGTGGGGACAGGTAAGCACTGCAGGCAGGCCAGTAAGGAGGACCCATCATCTTAGAGTCTTTATAATGCATGTACATTGGGAATTCTTAGTGACACATTATAAAATGCATATTAATCTCTGTATGATTTTACAGTAAACACGTGTGTTGGTGTAAACCCTCAGTATATTTTTCAGCATTCAGATCCACTGACTTTGTGTTTAAGTGCTACTCAAAAGGCTTTATTTAACAGAGCTTTATATAATTTCTGGCTCACTTGGGACCAGGATGTTCCTAATTTGGCTACAATGGCAGAAGTGAAAGACAGAGGTTGTAGAAATGTGCTACAAGAGCGATTTAAAACTTAAATTGTGGTGAACAATAAATCCAAGGTTTGTTGCAGTGGAGGCCAGATATTTGACTTTTCCCAAACCACTGAGGTTTGCAGAGTCACCACTCAACATAATCTGGTTGTTGATGTTCTATGTTCTTGCATGTCACGTTTTCCTCTTTTTCAAAATTTCCTTTGTTTCTTTTGGCTTCAATCTTCTATTGAATCCAAAATACACATGAAAATGGCAGCTAACAGATGCACATTTGTACAACCGCACATCTTTGAACCTGAGTCAGACCCAGAAGCAGAAGAAGCCTCCTGCACAACCTTAAAGGATGCAACAAGTAGTTTCTGAATGCAAGTCTAAACACATCTTTTCCAGCAGTCACTGCACAAACTAGCTGACCAAACATGCTAATCTTCTTAAAATAAAATGGACATAGATCCACTTGGGTTGTTATGAGTGGGGCTGGCCGTGACTGGGGTTGCTAAGCATCATGAAAGCATTTGGTATCACATGTGAGATGGGCCTTTGGTCAGATTTTGTTTTGGCCTTGGATGTGATCCACAGGTTCAACTTTTTCCAAGCGCCTTACCTTTGTTGAATTCTAAATTTAATATCAGATGTTGTTATGGGTTCTTTTATTGATGAAATTGGGCTGAAAACAGATTATCCAATCTTTTTTTTTTTTTTTTGATTCAATGTTTTTGATTCAAGGTTGACCAACAACACAATGTACTTTGAACTGTGAAACTTTTCAAACTGTGCAAAATTGAAGTCTTTTCTTTTCACCCTTTTTTCTCCACCTCTTTTCATCGTCTTCTTATTAAAGAAGAGCTGTGATTCGTTTTGCAATGTCCCTCACCTCAAACATCTTCAAGTACAAAGTGTTTCATTCTACACACCTACTCTCACTTTGAAAACATTTTCTTGCCTGTTTGGTCCTCTCATCTTATTTCTCTCTGAATTCTAATGTGTTTGTCTAATAAAAAGCTAGTTGTTGTACACCTGATCTGTGCAGAAACTTAAAGCCATAGGTCACAGAAGCTTTCAGGTTACTTGAATCAATAAGATTTTAAAATTTACCCACGCTGCCTGCAGTTAAATGGATTTCAGACTATTTCACTGGATGACACTGTCAAAGTGCAAACCTTTGGTTTATCTCAAAGAAGGAAAACCACTTATTTTTCCTAAAGGTTTTCTTCTGATATTTGCTTCGCTCTCAATGGTCCACATGTCAGGTGGGCACATTTTCTCTTGGCAACAGTAAGAAATGGTAACACTGCTCTGCCACAGCAAAAGCCCCTGGAAAGGCAAAGAGAAAAAAAAATACATTTTTCTCTCCAAATCAGGCATTTCAAGGGATAAGAAATGTCTACATTAAAGTTTTGTTTTTCTATGAATAAATGAATATTTTTGGTCTTTCAATAGGGAAAACTGCTCTATCTGAAAACAGGAAGAACATGACACAGCTTCAAACCTATGAACTTCAACTATGACTGTCAAAGTACAATGACAAACTGGGCAAGGAGAAGATTAAACAATGACGTAGCTCAAAGGCCAATGGTAACCCTAGAGGAGCTGCAGAGATCCGCAGCTCATAAATGCTTCTCATCCGCAGAACCACTTATCAGATCAACTATTAGTTGTGACCAATCTGTTTGGAGGCTTTTCCACAGAGGTGCTGGTAAGACTTAATTTTAAAATTGGTGTTTGTCTCACTGAGTTTTAGCTGTTTTGCAAAGAAGAATTGTCAAAAAAAAATAAAAAAATTGGACAGGTTTTTGACTCAGGAGCATTTGTATGCACATTTGTAGAAACTTTAACAACATTTTTTTCGTACACTACAACAACATTGCTTCATAAGGAACATGGTAAAAAGGAGACATTGAAGTTCTTTAAACAGACAGACGACATCTCTTCCAAAGACATAGGCAGCTGTAGCTCACTAGAAAGAGCAGTCATCTTGCAATTAGAGAGTTAAAGCCGAGTTCATTTCAAGCATCATCCACCAGCTGGTTATGTGCCCCAAGTTGCTTGCCAATCTGCATACTAGTGTGTAAATGTGTATTTGTTTGTGAGTGCAGCTGGATGAATGTGGCTCTGGTAGGGAAAAAAAATAACACAGGTTTCGGTTGTCAATATTGGTAGAAAAGTGCTACGCAAGTTGAGATTCTTTACCCTTTGTTTACTGTAATGCGGTGAGGAAAGAGGCATGGAGCACTGCTGCAGAGAATAACTCAGAGCAGCTTCTGTGACAGTGAGGTGCCGTGACAGAGGTGCAAGCGGAGGAGTGCGATAATGATGCGGTCAGCAAACAAGAAACATGGCCTTGGAGACAGAGAGGCTAAACGAGTTTGTGAGCTCTGACTGCAGCACAGAGGATTATGAGTATTCGCATTAACGCCTGAATGCATTCAATATGCACCTCTATGGACATTAACGCTCATTCAAAAGTGAGTTCCACTGACTCACATTCCATCTTTCTCAAACAGAAGCACACACATGAGCATTAAAAGAAAACCGATGCCGGGAATCTTTGAGAAGCTGGCTAAATATAACGCCATCCAACAGATTAAAACAACTGCCCCCTCCCTCTCTGAGGTCCAATTCAGACAGATCAGATGGGAAATATAGAAGACGTGTCATATAGGAAGGTGCTTCGATACAAATTGGATGATTAACAGAGCAGCGCAGCCAACACTGAGACATTTGGCTGAGGTAAGCAGATCCGAGGAGAAAGATTGGCTTCGAGGGCTGGGGCAGCAGATGGGATGGAGGCATAGAACCGGACCGAAAGAGTCTGAGCTTTTTTGTTGTTTTGCTTCAGAAATTCAGATTCATACTGATCTCTGTCTGGCTGCTGGAGCACTGCTCCATATTTTATGACAGAGCTACTCTTCTTCTTTTGGTGTTGTAGCAGCTCTGTCTTCATAGCAAGTTATCTCCGCCTTTAGCTCCACCCTCTTAACATTAATTATGCAGCTCAATGCAGCACTCTGAGTCCCTGCTGCAGCTCACCCACACCACAAGACTCTCCAGCTTCCTCCCACTCCCTCTGTCGCTGTAACTCACACAGACCACAGAATAGTATTTACTTTCTTTCTATATTCTTCATAATAAGAAGCAACATTTGATTTTATTAAAATAGGATGTCTTACTATGGACTTGACTGGGTCAGATTTTTCTTCCTTTGTGATATTTTGAAAGTTTAAAGGGTAAATATGATTTACACACTCAAAGACACCTTTGTTATGAAAAATAAATAAATAAATAGGTAGCACCAACTTGAACTGACTTGTGGTAGCTAACAATAGAATGTGTGGAAATTAAATATAGATGGACTTATTGAGTTTGAGTGGTTTGACAGAAGAACCATGTTGATGGATACATTTTTGTAGTAGTTAAACTAATGCCAGTAAACCTAGAGTGAAGCATCTATGTGGAGAAAAGTGAGACTTGCACAATTACATAGCTCACAAATGTAAAGTCAGCTATTCTAGTGACACCTTTATTAAGAGGGCATATGCCGGATGAAAATAAGAACATCTGGAGTAACAATGTTGGTCAGAACGAGAGCAGAAATTACAAAATACGGTGGCAGAATTTCTGTGTTTCATATTTGACACTGTGGTAAATTATGGCAAAGTGGGCTCACCATGGAGAGCTTTTAAATCCTAATATATGGTGCTGGTTTGCAATGTTTCCAAGCTCCTGCTTTAGCTAAAACTTTAGAAGACCTTCTCTTTGTTGTGGTCACTAGGTTAAACACTGATGTCCAAAATGTGATCTCATCGGTCTTTAAATTGCATTCTAAGCTACATTTTAACTATTTAAATTTAATTTTCATGTATTTCTACTTCATATTTCTGGATTTCGGTCATTCTTATGTGCAGTTCATGAAAATAATCATTGTAATCTACCAGACTAAATACAAAATACAATTTTAAATTAGAATTCACCTCCCTTGAACGTTGCATTTATTTCACAAGAATACAAGTTGTGCCAGCTGTAGTGTGATCCACCACGCAGCACATACTTTTTGTGTCGTATCAGTTTGAAAGCCTGCCGCTGACTTATTTGCTAAACAGAACAAAACATGGCTTAAGTGCCGAGGTAAACACACTTAACACCTGTCTGTTAAGGTGTAATTGATTCAGCCACTCCATCAGACCATGTCACAGGAAGCAGAGCGAGTACACGCTCCGCAAACCTGAATCAGTCGTATCAGCAAACCGGAAGGAAATGGAAGAAAAAACAAACACAAAAGGAGGGGGAAGCTCTCACACTTTGGCCAAGCAGCCCCCCAGGCAAGCAGTGGGCGGAAGCACAGCTACTGCTAATGGATGCAGAAAGAAGCTTCTCCTTCGTTTCCTTTGGGCTCCTCACGTGATGTCGACTCATTTCACATCTGCTTGCATGTGTTCACATGCATGTGCCTGTGCTTGCTCTGGTATTACTCGCCTGCCCCGAAAGCTGTTTAATGAATCTAACAGAACTTAAGTGTGAGACCACATAGTGGGAGGCATTAGTGCTTACTATACTATACTATACTATACGATACTATAATTGTCTTAACTTGTCTCATTCAAAACCTTTAGTTCTTTCTTACGTAAAAGGCAGAAAGGAATTCACAAAATAGTGCCAGGATGTCACAGGGAACAATTGCACCTTGTAACCAATTTTTAATTGTTCTTTATATTATTATTTTCAGCTACTGCACTTTATCTTAATATTCATGACCGCTATTTTATTCTAAGTGATCTGTGTTTCTGAAGTGTATACTGTTGACCTCTTGGCCAGGTTGCTCTTGTAAAAGAGACCTTGGTCTCAGTGAGTTCTTTCTCTGGTTAAATAAAAGCTCATATTAGTACTACACTACACTACAATTGCTAACTTGGAAGTAACTTGGAGACCTTATCAGATGGAAGCTATAAGTTGCTCTTTTCTGTCATTTAGGATATCTTCATATACTTGCCTCTCTGTTGGGTTTACAGAGAATTGCTCACCAGTGTTTGTGAAGGTGTTACTCTCTGGAAAAATGCAAGCAGAAAGGCAGATGTTCCTAATCTGGGAAAATGTGGCCAGGGAAGACGGGATCATTCAGCAGGCATTTGGGAAAGTAAATGTGTAATTCACTTAAATAATCCAGGGGGAGCATCAACGTGACTTGCTCCCTTTTACATGACTTTGCAGGTGACGATCGGTTGCTCGCCTTCAACTCTGTTTCCACCAATCACTTGTCCACCAACCGATGTCCAGACTGCACAACGGAGGGTCAGAGGCTTTTTGTCATGTTTCTGTTCATCGGCAGGCAGCCCTGTGTGCGGTACAGCTCTGCTGCTGCAGGGGTCTTTTCAGCACATGGTGCCGGATGGTGAGCAGAGAACACAGCGGGGGCTGGGCACTGCAATGTGCTGCAGTGCTCATAGCTCTGCTATGCACACCCACTCTCTTCCATCCCTGCTCTGCCTGTGACAGTCTCTCAATCTTCTGTAACCCTTTCTGGCTCATGCCTAAATAATTTGACTTCCGTCGTCTTTTCACTTCCTTTGCAGGGCACTTGTCCTTTTCTGGAGTCTATTTTCCTCCATTCTCTGTAGATAAACTGCAGTGCATGTCCTTAATGCATTCTTGAAGCAAACTGCCCCATGCTTTTGTGCATGTCCTTTGACATGTGCATCTCTAAAGCAAGTTATTTTGAAAGGGTGGAGAAAAGCTAAATGTCCACACTTAACCAAACTTGGAAAAATGCAAGATTAAGACCACAACCCCTAATCTCCTATGAGTGTCTTTACAACAAGCCATTAATAGGCTGCAACATCTGGAGTCTCAGTGAAAGTCTGCCTCCTCGGTTCCTTCATTGCGTAACGCATCATTGGTTCTGTCAGATTCCGTCAGCATATTTCTTAGTGAGTAAGATCCCTGATTGGCTGCTTAGCATTTCAAATGAGTTCTACATTTAATGTGATTATGTTATTTTTTTTTAGGCTTGATGCATGAATGGGAAATAAAATCACAAATGTACAAAATAATCTATTTGATGAGTTAGTTCAAGTCTCAACAAACCCAGTTGAGCTAGAAAAGTGTTGGGCTTTGAATAGCGAAGTATTAACAATGTCATTTGTTTCGATAATATTTCCATCTAATGCCACTTCATCAGGAATTGTTGCCATTCTTCTTTGCAGCTCAGACTCAGTCAAATTTGCTAGGAAGCATCTATAGACTGCAATTTTCAATATGATTCCAAGTCAGATTTAGGTTTGGACTTTGAATGTGGCATTGTAGCATATGAATATTCTTTGATCAATCAATCAATCAAATTTTATTTGTATAGCACATTTCAGCAGCAAGGCATTTCAAGGTGCTTTACATAATTAAAGAAAAAAATAAGAACAGCATGTGACATTGAATAAACAGTAAGAAAGAGAAAGAGATTCTGAAAAAAAAGAAAAAAGATTAAAAAAGATAATAATAAAAAAAGGGTAAAAACATACTTTTGTTACGGAATTTAAGCGCCTGTCGTCGCCGGACTCCGCCGTACATTTAACTAAGCTATTATATCGTAACTCTGAGTTTTAGGGTTGTTGTCCCAAAAGGAAGATCTCAAGTCAATTGTAGCCCTCAACAAGTTTTCTTAAGGTATCACTCAGTATTCCCTCCATCTATATTCTGATCAACTAAAACCATTTTTCCTTCACCTGCTGAACAAAAGCATTTACACAACACAAGCTGGACTACATCTGTAGCAAACTTCAAGAAAACCTCAAAACTGTTGAAACACTGAGTTCCTTTAAATTAAAAAGCCATTTGTTGAGAGCTGGGTTGGATTAATAATTACTAGAACATGGATTAATTCTGGTCTGGATTACAACTTTTCATGACTTCTCTTTTTTTATACCACTGAAATGTAATGTTTTTTTTTTGTTTGTTAATTGTGTGATCTTTTTATCAAGTAAAGAACTTTAAACTGCAGAAATGTGCCACAAACAAACTTGATGGTGGTTCACATCAAATTACAATACTGTAGGTGAAAAGATCAGTTTGGATTCAAATACTGGAAAGTCATCTATGTATTTTATTTTACCTTTATCTAACCAGGTAAGATCATTTAGAGTAAATTCTCATTTTCAACAGCGACCTGTTCAGAAAACATTAAAACATCACTACTATCCATAAGTGTAAATTCAAATTACTTAAAAGTTTTTTATCCATAGTCACTAAAGAGTAACTACATTCTAAGACATTTGTCTGGAAGGTTAGCCCACACACAAACTGTGCTTTTACTTAAATTCACTAATTGCTAAATTTTTAACTTATAGTGTCTTAAAGATAAAACTTAACAATCAACTAACTTTTTAAGCCATAAAGAGAGTTTAAAATGTATTCAGGGTAATCTTCATAAATACAAATGAATTTCACACCAAAAACCTTTATGCAATGGATACTGTCAACTCTAAATGACTGAAGTTTATCCCTTTCCATGCATTGAATTTAATATGTTAAAGGTTCTGTCTTTTCAGGTGTGACCTTATGTGCAAATCCTAACATATTCCTCTATTATCATGTGTCATGTATTTTTACTCATTGTGTTTATGAAGATGTAAATGTTTTTTTTCTTTTTTTATTTAACCACCTTAACAACATAATTGGCAGATTTTCTTTTCTTCTAACCAGGTCAAGAATTTTTGGATGGCTACCAGCTGTAGTAACAGTCGATGATGCTCTGCTGTTTTTGCCCAGGCCATCATTTACTGGGACACGCTGAATCCCTGTACTACACATGCTGGGACAGAGGATGTTGCGCTCAAAGGATGAGCAATGATGAACCTCGCAGCTGTTCTCTTCCTCCAAATACAAAGTTATCATGCATAATTTGATCATTTACACATTCAACGGCTCAACTGAATTGGTTGTTGAGAGAATGAATCATTAAACTTTCATAAATTCCTCAATACTCTAGCTCTTCAAAACTAGTCATTCCATCTGATGAAAAAATGTTAAGTCGTGTCCACACCTTGTTCGTGTGAAATGACAGGTATTGGCTAATTCATGTAACAGTGAGGGGTCCCGATTCCATTTGCCATTACAGAACTTGTGTTTCTAATCATCACTATCTAGACGAGTTTCACCATATGCAAGCAGAGTCCTGCTGAGACACTACCCAGACTGCACTCAACAGTGACATGAAACAAAGCTTTGCTTCACAGCTGGTGTCAGACTTACATGATCTGAGGACATTGGATGTTGTAAATGATTTTTTTAATGGCAGCTGTAACACGTCACTGAGGTCTCTGAGCACCTTCTACATATATATATATATATATAGGTCTCTGAGCACCTTCTACATTTCAGTATATATATATTTATATATATTTTTTTATTATTATTATTAGGTGACTGAAATCTGAGAGTTAAACTGACAATCGGCTATGATTGGTGACCCAGACACTCAAAAATGTAATAATTTTTCAATCTGTGAACTTAACATGCTAAGCACAACCTGGTTTGTGCTCACAACAACAATACTTTTACCAGAAATGGGTGGTACCTAATTACATTTTCTGTTATGATTAGTTGTATATGTTTTTAAATGCAATTTAAAGACTGGTTTTACTGTACAGCACTTTTTTTTACTTAAGTAATAATACTAAAGTATTTTTTTATTAGCTATAATTGGTAAATCAGCATAATTAGCAAAATAATTGTCTGTCTAGGTGTAAATAACCCATGTAAGGCGTTTCACAGTTAAGTTACTGAAATAAATGACCCTCTTTAAAAATATTTTAATTTATTGAATGGGTCTATACAGTTCTAGCAACAAGGTCTGTGGTTTAGCTCCCAGTTAGAGAACTTTCTGAATGGAGTTTGTATTCTCTCCATGTTTATCCGTGAGTTTTCCAGCTTCCTCTCGGAGTCAGAAAGCATCAATGCCCACTTCTCAATTACCCTCAGATCTTGTTGTTTGACCTATGTGTTTCTGTGATGGACAGGTGAACTGTCCGGCTTGAATCCTGCCTCTCGGCTGTTGACTGACAGAGATAATCAACAGCCCTCCAATTATAATCTGGAAGGATTAAGCGGCAGAAAAGAATATTTCCTTAAAGAGAAATTGGCTAAATCGGTATTGGAGGCTCAAATTTTCTTAGTTCTTGTTCTCATCTTTGGACTTAATGCTACCGTTTCTGCTGGGCTGCTGTTTTGCCTCATAACCATTTGGATGTTTGCAGCGACAAAGAAGCGAGAACAAAACCACAGTGAAGGCACTCCCACATGGAGCACAGTGAGATAATGAGGTACAACACGGACAGCAGGTTTTGAGCTGAATCAGTGAAAGGCTGTTTCTGAAAAAGAAAACTGGTTCTCGTTGGAGGTGCTTTATGAAAAAATGACATTAATAATAAAAAGTGTTGGGGGTTTTTTCTGTCTAAGACAGGAAAAGACACGCAAAGCTCTCGGCAGCATTAAACATGCTTCTGGATGTGCGACTAAATGGGTTTAAACAGCGAGAAGAGGAGCTGCTGTCCATGGTGCTGAAGTGGATTTGCTTTCATTCTGCCATCTTCTTGAATAATTTAAATGTTTTTAAAACTTGCAACAAGGATCAGAAATTCAGGTCAGCTTTGTGGTACAACTAAGACCAGATGCCTAAGAAGAGCAAGATAACTTTATATATA
>NW_006800059.1:697018-846896 GCF_000485575.1 Poecilia formosa | reverse complement strand
CAGATCCCAGGAACAACATCAGACATCTCAGTCCAGAAATGTGCAGTTCTAGGCACAGCCAAGATACTGCGCAGAACCCTCAAGCTCCCAGGCCTCTGGTAGAGGATCTTAGGTTAGAGGATGAAAGAGACCACCCGCGGAGGGTGAGAAGGGAATTTTTTTTTTTATATATATTAGCACATGCTGTACCTTTTACTACTTCTAATGTTGCTTTGCAGTGTGCTTACAGGAAAACACAAGTCTATTATTTGGCCCTTTTTCTGCAGCAGGCCACTGTGCATGGGCAGAGGTAACACACTGCCCACTGCTGGACAGCATCAAGCTCTCCATTTGTAGTTAATGAAGGTCAGAATAGAAGAGAAGGAGGTGGAGAACAACAGCTGTAGATTTTAAAGAAAAGACTGAAGTAAATTTCCGAAAAACGCCAACTTTACTTCTGTTATTTGAGTCCTTCTTGCTCTACCTTATAAGATATTTTCTGTGTTCCAACTACTGACTGAAAGTTTATTAATATTACAATGTTTGTAGCTCTGTTTTCATTCTTTTTGTTACACACAGCAAGCGCTGAATGATCGATGAAGTAACCTACTTTTGCTTCAAGCTCTGACTGCAGCGCCTCCTCTTAACTGGACAAACTGAACAGAAACTAGTCACCAGACTCAACCAAATCCTGAGCCAGCTCACTGTTTTCTGTTAGTGCCCCATGAGAAGCCGCGATGAGATCACGCATCACCAAACTAACAGGGGCTACAGCAGCCTCCTGGCCAACTGAATCCAAAATGTCACCGAGAAACTTCGCTTGTTTCAAGATCCGGATGCGAAACAAAAGACAAGCCAAGCCGATGTTGTCAAAAACTGGAAGCTGCCTTGTGCAGCCCAGCCTGGATGCTGGTTGCTGGATGCTGAGGCAGCTTCACAAGGGGATATAACAGGATACTGCAGCACAAGAGAACCGTGTGCACAGAAAACTTGCCCAGGAGCATCAGGGAGTCCCGCACTGAGCTTCTCCCTCCCCTTTCCCTCTGCCTCACTGTCTCACTCCACTTCAAGTCTTTGCAATGAAAACAAATAAAAAATATAGATAAAAAGGTAAGTAGAAATGTCTCATTTTGTAAAGAATACTAATCACTGAAGATCAAGATCAGCATTTTTTTTTAAAAGCCATCTGTGTCTCTCCACTACAGACCCATAAAAAGTGAAAAGACTGCAGGTTAAGAAGCAACCGCAGCAGCTTACCTTCTGTGCAGGATGTTCCCCCTGACAATGAGATGTTCCCTTTCTCCGCAGACTCCGAGACACTTTGAGATAGAGAGAAAAAGAATGAGTCTCCTCTTACTTTCTCGTACTTCCAGTTTCAGACCAAATGCAAATCTGACAGAGCCCAGAACACACACCTTTACACTGACAACTCCACCACATAAACCCTCACAACCCTGCAAATGCACCCCAAGACTGAAGTACCACAATTTGATGAAGATTTGCTCAGTGTGGGGGGGAGGGATGAAAACTACACACACTCACACACTGCAGTTTTTTTTTTCTTTTTTTCGTCCTCTTGCCCACTCTCCCGCTCGCTTTTATCCAGCTATCTTTACCCTGCGCTGCCTCCTGATTGGGTACACGGCTTTTCAGTAACATAAGCTCTCTTTTTTAATTGGAAGGGAGCCAGTAATGTGGTGCAGCAGAAACCCTCCCGCCCAACTCATCCTGTTTTTTTTTTTTTTTTTTTTTTTTTTTTTTTTTTCCCTTCCCTCCTTCCTAAGTGCCTGTGGAGAAGAATGCTGAGCTCGGCAATTTCCTACGCGTCGACCAAAGAATACAACGGGAATGGAGGACAGAGGGAAGTGGGAGTAGGAGGAGGAAGAAAAGGGATGGGGTGTGTGCCAGTGGTGATGGAAGGTGGGGGGGGGAGAGAACATTTGAGGCAGATTATTATGCTGCAGCGGGACAAGCAGGCAGGCAGGGGAACAAAGACGAGGAGGGGACTCAGGTGTGGTGAGAGATGGGTTTGGATGCACTGGCTGGTTCTGCCCGTCGCAGCAGCGTGACAGCAGGTCAGATGAAAGCAGCAGATTTCTCTGCACTCACTGCAGCGCAGCTAGGTGGCTCTGCTGCAGTGTGAGTCTGACAGCCAGGCAGCAATGGGGGGATGGGAAGGGAGGAGGAGGAAGAAGGAGGAGGAGGAGAGCTACGGATGGCTGCAGTGATGCCGAAGTACAGCCTTCCAGGATGTCTTTGACTTGAAGGAGGGGGGGCAAAAAAAGAGGGGCCATCCAGCCACAGAGCTCACTGTGGTTAATGCATTCACCTTATGAATTATTGAAAGCGTCCCAAAGGAGAATGGGAGGTCTGGCGGTTCAGACCGCCTCTCTGCTGCCGCTGCTAAGGTTCCTGATTATTGCAAACACCCGTACATGTCCTCAGCTGGTACCTTAAAAACAGCGTGCCCTAAAATAAAATATAATAAAATAAAATGTCTCCTCAGTCTACTTTTATTTCATGATGCACTGAAAGATTTCCTGCTCAGCAAATGTGTGAGATTGATTTTGTGGTGTCAGATTTCTTCCTCCTCCTCTTTTATATTTTTTTTTTGTTTTTTTGTTTTTGAAACCACTCACATCTGGTCTATTGTGTCCCAGCTGCACTTAAGCACAATACCCGAGCAGATCAATAATGGACCATACAATACCTCGACCATCTGCACGGGCCACAATGAGCACACCACAAGTTATATTTGATGAGCCTGCTCAGCCAACACCATCATGGCAGATGAGAGAATAGCAAAAGGAAATCTGATGAGTGGGACTAAAGGTTCAAATGCAAGACATGTAGAGCATTTTTAATGTGGAAGATGTTTTTTTTAGCATATAATATTTTATAAAAGTCTGCCATTGCATTTTCTTTCATGTGAAGGAGAAAATATACATGACTTAAAATTTGTCTATGGATGAAATCAACACTCCTTTAACAAGTCAGACTCTTGGTAATTGAGCTAGGTAGATTTTAAGGACATAGTCATAAGCTTGCTTTAATTTGGGTTAAAGCTGAAGGATCACATAAAATCAGAATACAGTTAAACTTATGCTACCTTCAAGATGAAATAATGTTGCTTTTATTTTCCTGAAACATAGTATTGATATAACAAGTCAGAAATTATAGAGGGACACAAGATGTATGGTTATTATAGTGGGCAGGGATGACCTGTTCCTTGTTGCAGCAGAGCTGGAGAAGCTTTGAACTGAATATGCTCTCTTGTTTATTCTATATGTTGTACAGAAAATGTTAGGTGTCATGTATTATGTTGAGAGTCCTCTGCAGCACTTTTATCTGAGGAATATGAGTTTCAAAGCAGTTCTCGGCAGGGAGGCTGTCTTTTTTTTTTTCCACTTAGCTTGACTCGTTTCAGCCAGAGGCAAAAGTACCACAATGAAGACTCAGTTTCCTGCCATTGATTCATAGACGATGCAAAACTTATTGCAAACACTGATGCTGCACTCTGTCACGATTCGCATCCCCTGTTCTATCCCAAAGATCTAAGTCTAAAGGGAAAAAAAGGATCAAATTTGGTATCAAGCTACAAACAGTGGTCCAAAAGGAACGTTAGGCAGGTAAAATACAATGGTTATGCCTACTTTTTTTTTGACAAAAACATTTATTGTGAAACTACAAAATTCTTGAAGATTTAGCTTTCCTGTGAATCTGTAAACCAAAACTGTGAAACGGTTTGCTGACTGTGGAGATTTTTAAAATGAACCTGAAAACTCTTATTGTTCCAATGTTTTTACCAAGATTTTATTTCTTGTTTTTATACTTTCTATATCTGTGATTTATGTTGTGCAGTATATTGTGACTTTTATGTCTTTGAAAATCGCTTTATATATAAACTTTGCTCACTATTTGGTTAAGACCACGATTTCTGAGGATTACCTTCACATTATTTCAAAGGATGACCTTTACCTGTTCACAGACACCATCCTCTGGTGTCTCTTTGTTACAGACACCAGAGGATGGTGTCTGTAACAAAGTTATTGGAATAAATTCTACAATTTCCTTGCATTTCTTAGTTTTGCCACAAAAATTAATTACCAAGATTTGTTACCAAACAAGACCCAGGAATTGAACTGAACAGCCTATAATATAAATCTGTTTGGTTTGGAACCAAGAAGCCTCCTGCCAACTGGCATGTTGGTCGGCAGGCCATGATAGGGGTTTGATATCATGTTACAGCAGGTACTTCTATAAAATTTCCTCTTCAGCAGGAGGCAACAGGACCTCTAAGTATTTTGACCCAAAAATACCAATTTTGCTTTCATTGCGTCATTTCTCTTCATTCCAGTAAGTTTGGCAAATTGTAACCTTTTTTAATTCAATTCAGTTTCTTTATAAACTGCTAATTCACAACACATAAGGCAATTTACAAAAAAAGTCATTTAAATTCAATCATATAAGCATTCCAATTGATTCTACTTATCATATAGTGCATCAAGTTAAATTTATTATTCAAATCAGTTAAAAAAAATAAGTGAAATATGCAGATTGCATATGTCATTGATTGGTAGCATTCACATCACCTGAATGTCTGTGCTTCTTTATATGTTACCCCCTCTTCAATTACCTTTTTTTTTCTGGAACGACCGGTTTCATCCAAATTTTCAGGGGAATCCTGTGTAACCAGCATGTTCACTGGCCGCCTTCTTTCTTAGATTAGGGCCACCTGCTGGTTCACAAGATGAATGACCTCACTGACTGAACTCTACAATGGAAAAATCATTACACCCAAGTCCAGTCCTCGAGAGCCACCATCCTGCAACTTTCAGATGCATCCCTGCTTCAACACACCTGAATCAAATGAATGGCTCGTTATCAGGCCTTTGTAGAGCTGATCCCGGTCTGTTGGAGTAAGGATACTTCTAAAACTTGCAGGATGGTGGCTCTCGAGGACTGGACTTGGCCACCAATCAGTTCTCAGAATCGGCACCATTTACATCACATCATCACTCGGTTACAAATTGTAGTAAATAAACTGCCATGTAGAAATATATTTTCTACAAAAATAGAGCTTGATGTGCTTAATGACGTCGGACTGCTATTACCGGACACAACTGGAGCTCTATGCATTGTCATAGTAAATTCACAGTAAAACAGATGTAAAGAAATTAAAAAAAATAATAAAAAAAAACTTGTAGATCTGCTAAAATAAAAGATTTATTAGAACATAAATGTGAAGGCGATGGTTGGATTTCTGGGTGCTCTGACACACAGAAATCTACATTACTTATAAACTGGGTTACAATTTTACAACAAAGTTAGATAAAAAGTGTTTTGACTGACGTGGCAGCAAGGTCATTGATGACGCGCTTCACTACCGAGTCGTTTGTGCAACAGCAAAAAGACTGAAGCCATTCCTTCATGCGTTTATCAAAGGGAAATATGAATTACTCTGTATAGTCGAGCAAAATTCTCTCATCTAATTTAACGAGAAAAAAAAAGTTACATTTTGGGTTTGTTTGGCTATTCAGATAACTCATTTGCCACATTTTAAAACATACTGAAGAAAACATTCTGTAAGCCATTGTTTCATTCTTAACAGCTGGGGAACAAGGCAGGTTATAAAAGCATCAGATGAAAAACATATAGAATAAAAGAAGCTGTGTGTAGTTGTAAGCGACAAACTGACACTTATTTTAGGATCAAGAGCTTTCCAAACAGTATAATTTCAAAATGCTTTCAAAAAAGCCCTACTGGAGGTGTGTGTTCTAAAGCCAGTACAGTGGTGTGTTTTCTAAAGCCAGTACAGTGGTGTGTTAAACACCTCTTCTGTTAAATATTGAGCTGTTGATAAAAACCTAAATTCACACAAGAGGGAGCCCTGCTGTAATCAGAGAGCAGAAAACTACCAATTGGAATTTTCTATTAACAGAGCTGCTGAAGAGCTCCGTGTCATTTCTTTGCATGAGCCCTTTGCAGTGAAACCGATTTGTTAGAAAATGCATTTTATTTGCAATATAATGATTACATAACTGCTTTTCCACTAGAAAAACTCTTGACTTCATGCTGCGGGAATAATGGAGAAAAATGCATACAGTGAACCCTGCCAATAATAATTATAAAAACCATGAATCATCGCATATTTTCCTTCATCACTGTGGTCTCTGCTTTCTTGGGCAGACTGTACACGGTTATGGTGATATCCGTCTCTTTAAAGACCTGCTCCAGGATCTGTGACACCTTTGACCACTGCAGTCGGTCCAGGCCACAACCAATTCTGAGGGGGAGACACGAGACAAACATGATGTTTAATCATTCCCACTAAAGAAGAAGAATTAAGGGAAATTACTGAGTAAAATAAAACAAAGAAAAACAGTATTTCTCCACAGTAGCTCCTACAAACCGAGGTATTGATATCCTTTTGACACCATTCTGTAAGCAATGAGTCTTCATGTCTTCCAGACTCCTCCTCAGGCTGTCATATGTGGGTTTCTGGCTGGCTTTTTTCTTTGTTATCTGAGGCACATAATAGGAAAGACGCAGTTATGAGATTGAACAATAAAAACTTTCATTATAATAATTGACCACAGTATGTTTACCAGATAATAGATGAAACGTCGATCATGAGTCAGGACAGCACACTGCCCTGGCACCTTCTCTATTCGGACATGCATAGAAAAATACAAAATATTATGATTTAGTACCCAATGTTGGAACCAGACATTTGAATAAACTTTACAAGGATAAAACTTTTTCTCCTGAAATTCTTCCCCAAACAAAGGCTTATTAATTACTAGTCTGACTCACTCTGCTCCTTTAACGTCAACACTTCACCGAACCTCTTCCTGAACGTGACTGCTATCCCTGCTCCCATGCGGATGTCCTCACTGATGCAGTGGGCCAAAGATTCGTCCCGTGGGCAGGAAAACAGGTCGCCGGTGGCATACTTCAATGTCCAGCTGTCTTCTGAAAGCTAGCCACGAGGGGGCGGCGTTAAACAACAACAACTGAAACAATGTGCTCTGACGCACTTACGATTGCTAAATCGTCCAACTTTCATCATTACCTGGATTTTATAAGTGGATGATGGCGCTCGGCTATTAGAAGACACTGAAGACATTGTGTTTAGATCCTGTTTGTTGACTGGATTCAGAAGTAAAATCCGTGAACACCTCTGCCTAAGTAAACACGCAACGCTACGGAGGACTATACGCATGTGCTTCCGACCTTAAGACTAGTTTGATAGTTTTCTTCCAAGTCTTAAAGTGTCTCGTTTAAGTAGCAAAACCTTTAAAGCCGTTCGGAGTTTAAAAACTACACACACAATTGGCTTATACTTAGCTCCACAGCAGGACCAAAGCGGAGAAACGAAACACAATCTAGACTCTCGCGAGAGGAAAAAACGAGTTTTTGAAAAAGTGAAACGATTCGCACCATTTAAATACCAGCGCAGAAAGCGGCGCGGCCGTGACGGCGGAGTATGCTTTCAATCTCAGCCTTGGATTTTGTGACTGGAGAGGGTTCATTAAGAGTAATAATAACATATAATTGTGCCTAAAAGTATCCCCCGTTCTCCCACCGCAAATAAAGATTTATGGGAAATTTTTAATTGTTCAAATATTGCAATAAGCATTACACACCCACAGCAGGCACACCTCACACAACTAATCAAAGACTTAATTAGTTGCAGCGAGATTAATCAGAACACAGACTTCCTACATCCTCACTTCTTGCTGGGGCATTTGCCAGGTCACTCACACTGACTTTTTTCTTTTTTTTTTTTTTCTAGCAACATTTCTGTTTATCAGCCCAGATCACAATATTCACAATATTTTACTGAAGTTCATGTAAAATAAATAACTTCCCAAGTCAACAAGCCAACTTTCAACTTTTTTTTATTGAACAACTTTTATGCTTAATTCTTGACACAATCAATAGAACACACAGTTACTGCTTTATGGCTGTAAAACAAACCTATAATAAAATGGGTAGCGATTATTTACACTGTTCTTCATTTGCACCAATGCTTCACAGATTGTGCAACTGCTATAAACACATAATCCCTTCAAAAGCAATGGATACATCTAGGTTTTGTGCATATATTTTTATGCCAAAATGCCGTTTTATATACTTGTATGTACAAAATCAACATGGTCACATAATAGGTCAATGTGATCTCCAGTCTTAGAAGTTAGCACTGCGTCTTCGCTCATTGATCCAGTCACCGGGGTTCACGTCCATCTGCAGCATCTTCATCACCCACTTGTCCCTGCGTGCTCCATCGATAAACTCATCCAGCGAGAGCTCACCTGTGTGACAGCAAAATATAGGTTTTCCATTTTTTGATCCAGTTAACAATGAACACAAGCGCAGCTTTAAATGACACCAAAAACACAAACTCTCACCATCTCCATTTTCATCGACCAGCTCAAATATCCGGTCAACCACTTGGTCTGGGGTAAGCAGATTACATTCTTCATCCAGCTCCCCGTGGCAGGCTTTCTTTAGCCGATAAATAGACTGTAAGTGACAGGAAAGGACGTCACCATGACTTCTTGCACATCTATTTTTAAGCAAACATTGAAATGAACACTACTGCACATGTGAAAGTAATTTAATGGAAATATTACCTCCACAATTTCAAGAAGTTCTGTTTTGTCAATGCATCCACTCCCATCTTTGTCGTACATTTTGAATGTCCATTTAAGTTTATGTTCCAATTTGCCTCGAAGAACTAAGTTTAAAGCTGCTACGTATTCCAGAAAATCTATGGTGTTGTCCTGTGAAATCAGAGAGAGTTCAAATGTAAAAAAAATAAAAAAAAAAATGAGATGAAATCCTAAAGAGGCAACATTGTTGCTATGCAAAATGTCAAACAAGATACATTTATTCAGAATGTCTGGAGACATTTAAGGTGACAAAATCATATTTAAAAAAAAATAGGAAAAAAATTAAAGAATACAGAGTAACAATTAAAGTGCGACCCACTTTTGAGTTTGTTTGAGCTTTTCAACTACACTTGAATTGCTGTTATTGCTGTTAAACACATGCAGTGTCATCCAACCACATAAATTATTTGATTCATTTCATGTGCACAACATTTTAAAGTTATTTTCAGAGCAAATAATATCAGAATTGAGGCCCAATGTACTTACACCATTCTTGTCAAAGGCTCGAAACATGTTCTCGATGTAATCTGCGGCCTCCTTGTTGTCGGTGACACCAAAAAAACTCTTGAACTCGTGCATGAATAGTGTTCCACTTGGGCACTCCACGACAAATTTCTTGTACCATTCCTGCAGCTCTGCCACATCAATTTCCTTGTCGGGGTCGTTGTCTTCGCTCAGGCGCTGACCCATGACGGGAAGGTTTTCTGTAACTCTCCCGAAACTCAAATTATTTCTCACATTACAAATAACCAGTTTAAGATTTGTAGCTGCTTTGCTGCCTTCCTTCTCTAGAAATCAAGATCTATAAATTCCAGTTCACATCAACAAAATGGTTTCTGTAGCTTTTTGTTAATCAGCAAAAATGAAAGTAATCAATAAAAAGCATAAAGGTCCATACAAGCAGTACAGTTATTAGCCTCGTTGTTGTGGCAAATCCCTTCTGAAAGTGAGGATGAGACACAGACTGCTATGGGTCACATGGTAAAGGATTAGAAATGAAGACCTGTCGAAATCAATCATGCAATCATGAAGGGATATCCTTCTCAATCACAGTAAACAAAGAAACATCTTAGCATTGTCTGTAAGCCTTGTGGGCTCTACATCCTTAAAATAGGTTCCAGGAATATATTCTATACTATATTTAGTTTAAAATATATTTAAAGTAAATACTTTTGTTTTTTAACAGCAATGTCTGGAAACCACCGTTGACAAACTTGGTCTCTCTTTTAAAGCAATAACTCTACACGTTTACACTATCCTACACTATTTCAATAAGAATTATAGAGAATAATTAGCTAATTTGTCCTTCTTGATACGTTATCCCACTTTTCAAACAAGTTGGTTTTTATCAACTTTTTTTAACTTAATTTGTTGCATTTAACCTGATCATTCAAAACAAATTGCAACAAATAAATTGTGAAACCACATACTTAATTTAATAACTTAATTTGTATAAGTTACAACAGCATTTAATTTCCCTTTGGGTTCAATAATAATAAAAAAATTATTCAAATTTAATTTGTAGTAGAATTTAATAAAAGCCACAAAATGGTGCAAGAAGTAGAATTTAGTGTAGTTGGTCTCAAGTATCCATTTGTAGAGAAACTTCTCGTTTCACACTCAACAGGTTTAAGGACAAAGGCGGCTTAGTGAAATTAATTAATGCTTTACTAAAACATGAGAAGATGAGATGAAAACAAAGAGTCTGGTGTGGCAATTTTAATCCAGTCCCAGAATAGGAAGATCCTGATCCGTCTGATGATTCACTGAGGTCAAGTGTTCAGTTATCCTCGAAAGTCCTAATTACTATTTACATGTCTGCTGTAGTCTATCTACCTAAAGGCCACCATAAATGTGTTGATGTGAGAGCTGCTAAGTGACAAACTCTGTGTCACACCATTGGAAATAACTTACTTTAGTGGAAAAACGACCACACTGTACGTAGGCTAGGTCTGCTCCAGTCCATATATGTGCTGACAGAAGCTATATTGATAATCTTAGCTTAGATGTGTCAAGGCCGTTGGGGAGTCACTGGATGTTATCCGCTTGTGATTAAAATGATTCATACCCTCTGGTCTTACACAACCGATATTTTAAATTAGCCTGTTTGCTTTCTCTCTACCAATCACCTAGCTCATATTCCCAGTGTTCGATCCATGTCTGTACCTGAGGATTGTTAAGTAAACTGGAAAACCTTTAAAACCAACATTTAAAGATTGAGCCTGGGATCAATATTAGCAGAGGGAATGAAAAGTGGTGTATGTTTAAAAGATGTTCTTAAATGGACATGCAGGGTTGACATGCAGTGATCCATTTACCTACAGCATACTCCATACTTAGTTCCTTATAAGATTTTCAAAACTAAATAGATAAATTGTGCTTATAACACACAAAGAAATCTGAAATACCCAAACGTTGACTTACATTGTAGGATGAAAAATCTTGAAAAATAAATATTTTAAACTATGCCACAGTTATCTGGATCTTCACATTCTTCCAGATTTATCCGGTATCTGTGGATTACATGTATTTTATTAATACCTACTTTACTTTTTTTAAGCTAACCGAAGTGCCTTGGAACTTTTAGTAATTAATTCATGCATTCCTGTTTACCTGGGGTTTAAATTTGAAGTGATACATGAAGTGAGGTCTAGTTCTCTGACCGACTCTTTAAAATGGAAAAGACATAAGAACATATCCTTCTACTAAACCATGCGAGTTGTTTTTATTACAGTCGCTTTCTTGCTAATCTATCATTCTGTATCCTACCCTGCTTTAAATTTCTCCACTTTATCCTCAACCTATCAGAGACCATTTTTTTCATGAATGGTCTCAAGCAAACTTCTCAGGTCTTCACAGCACTGCTGTATTTATTACTAAGCTAAAAGAAGTAGACTTATTACTATTCATGCAAGATCTGAAGGGAACTGCTGGAACTTAATTTTATTTACAAGTATTTGTGTGAAGAAGGTTTAAAACATGCACCCCAAACTTTTCAGATTTTCTTCAGTAATAGTTTGCATCTATCACTAAAGATCTCAAAAACATTGAATGTGGTTGGAACAAAATGTGGTAAAATTCAAGAGTTGTAAGGACACTGGGGGGGGGGGAAATTTCATGGGCTTGGTGCACATCATTACCATGATCAATTGTTTAGGGTGATGCATCACCTAATGATCAATCATCATTAGGTGATAGAGGACAAATGTAAACAAAAGGAAAATTTTGCAGCCATTTCCAGAATTCCCTCTCATTATTCTAAATGCGTGACATGTTGATTTGTAAGAAAAACAAGATGCCAAACCAATCCCAATTTCAGCTTTTATTGCTTTCTGTGAATACTCTCACACAAGCTCAAGCCTTCGGTTTCCAGCAGTCAGTTTTACAAAGAATGTGGACATGTATTACAAGACTACAAAAGCTTCTTTACAGATAAGTATTGTAGAAATCTCAATTATCAAAAAAAGACAGCTGTATGACTATGGTGTGACACAAAGAAAATAAAAGTACCTTGGATTTTGTTCCAGAGTTTGAATTGAAAATGACTACCCTTACAGCAAACCAAATTGCTCAGACAAAAGGGCTCACAAGTGGCAACTTGTTGTATTGGCGTCATACGGACAGGGAGCAAAACATTTCTCCAGCTTTCAAGAGTTTGAAGTGCACGATCACAGAAAATATACTTGCGACATGTGCTTTATTCAAAATAAAAGCAGACATGTATGATATTTTGGTTAAAGGTGTTCTCAATCATCTCTGAACAGCATTAATACAAAAGAAAAAGAAAGAAAAGAAACCTGAAACTACTGTGCTTGGCCTAAAACAACTTTCTCAAATGGTTCTCCTTGGAAATAAACACCAAATAACTAATGGAATTACTGAATACATTATCTACATTAAATTAGATGTTCAAATATAAAAATTAAGAAAGAAAAAAAGGTTAGAAAAAGGTTTTGTATACTGAAAAAGGCAGTCTTCGTTATGTCGTTAAATCATCTTCCAGTTTAAAGATCTGGTGACCAGTGGCCGTGAGAAGCTGAAACAGAAGAGGACATCAAGATCCTTCTGAGAAGTCTCCAAGTCCACATGCCTCTTGGTCCTGAAGCCTAATGGTCCACAGTGCTACAGATATACCCTTGGGGTTGTATCATACAGTGTAGAAAACAAGTCAGTTGGCATTCCCGCCTTTCAAGCTAGTTGCCTTCTCCCAGTTCTAAAGTTGTCTCTGCGCTGTCCGAAGTTTCAGCACCACCCTCTGTTGGCAGCTCAGGGGAATTACTGCAAGACGCTTTTTCGCTGGGTAAGCCCTCTGCATCGCTGCTGCTGCTGCTGCTGCTGCTGCTGCTGCTGCTGCTGCTGCTGCTGCTGCTGCTGCTGCTGCTGCTGCTGCTGCACAAAGCACTGTCCTGTTCGGAGGTTGAATGTGTCTCTGATGGAGTCGCTTGCTCCGACTGATCCACAGAGATGTTGCTCTGAACACTGGCGGCAGCACCAGCATCGTTCGACTCCCCTTCCCTCTCAGGTGGTTCAGACGGTGTGCTGCTTTCCCCTAAGAAGAGAGAAGATGTCACTTTTTAGTGATAGAATATAGTAAATATTCACAATTATTACGAAGAAATTGAACTGCAGTTAAATCGAAAATGCTTAGATTTATTCCATTTTATGCAAGAGGAGATTGTCAAAGGGATTACATCCTTCATTTGCTTAACAAGATGAAATACAAATTTAAAATCATTCAAAAAGTGTTTTATAATTAAATTTAAAGGGGAAATTCAAATTCTAACTAGATTTATTACAAATGTTGGGGTACTTTTAAAGTATTTAGTTCTGCCAGTTTTGAATATTTTGGCTTGCAGCTACTGAAAATGTGAAAATAAACTTTCTTTAGAAATAACAGCAGTACATCATAAAGATATTTCCATACAGAAATGTCAGCTTAGTGGAAACTATATCCACCTACTGTATTACAATGAATGCATAATACAGAAAGTAGAGGTTTTCCTTCCGCTTGAATTACTGCATCAATGTTGCTGAGGTGTTAGGACAGCCAAAGCTGCTTTAATAGCAGCCTTTATTGTTGGTTCTGATATTTCTCAACTTGGCCTTTGCTTCACAAGGGCGTGGAAATATCAGCTGATTGTTTAAAGTACCTTCCAGTTCAATTTCCATTATTATGCTTGGAAAGAGCCCTCTAAATCTATACAGAATAGGAATTTGGCTTTTAAATTGAATTACTGTAATAAACTTTTTGATGAGATTCTAATTTATTGGAGATGCATCTGTACATGAACCAGCTAAATGTTTATGTCCACCAATATATTAGTCATACTTGTGCTCTAAAAAATAATATTTGTGGACTGTGAAGTAGCATATTTTTAATGTGTCTTAAACAAACAACACAATCCTGCTGTTAAGTGTTCTTAAGTACAAGTTAGCCTAAGTAAGGATGAACTCACACCTACCATGACTGTCTGATTTACAGGGCGTGTCATGATATGTTTCACTGCTGCACTCTTGACCACAAGTGTCTTCCTCTGACTCTGGTGTGTCTGATGAACTCTCTGGTTCTTTATGACAAGATGACTCATTTTCTTCTCTTTCCTTTTCGTCATCATATTCACCAGTCTTCCGTTTCTTGGCCTCCTGTTTGTCACAATCAGATTCTTCGTCTTCTTCTCGATGTTTGTGCTTTATTCCATGTTTTGGTTTCGCCTCGTCTTCTGAAGGTGGTGTTTCACTGCCACAAACAATAAATCGGTCAGTAATGTTCATAGTTTTTGGCTTTTATAAGACATAGTCTTAACTTAGCAAAATTTTATTACTAATGTGAGGACCTGGCTTTACACAGTCTCCTCACAGTGAATATATATAGTCTTTTCCATACTCGCTTACTGGTATCCCTAGTAAATGTTATTAAAATATTATTGTTTTGCAAAGATGATTTCACACTGAATTCTGAAATATTCAATCTTTAATCTCTGTACATTTTTACTCATCAGAAGTAAGGATCAAATGTTATGAAAAAAGTGTTATTACATACTTTCACACCTTACAATTTCTCCAAAAAAAGCATAACTGAAGCATTTTATTGCACAACTTCCTATTTCTTTGGGATAAAATCCAAAATGGCATGTAGAAGCCCTTTTTTGTCTTTGCTATTTTTCAAAGTGGAGAAAAAAGGAACATGGTGTCTATCTTATAAAGATGTATCTTTATAAGATAGAAAATGGCTGTTCATCAGAAACATTTGATGAGCAGCCATTATTACAGAGACACAAGATTGAATCAACTATTTCAAAACAGACAAGACTAAGACTGAGCAAGGTGAAACTCGGAATGAAAAAGTGTAAAGCACCTCATGTTTTACATGAGCGTCTGTGATGAATTGCTTAAAACAATTATCTCTTAGTTTTCCTTTCTAAACTCTTCTTTATACACATCTTTATTACGAATACCAGTAAACGTGGAGGATGCTGTACTACACGTTGACTCATAATTTACCTGGAATGATGCTCCTCTGTTTCAGTGATTCCATCTGGGTCTTTACTGGCTGGACACTCTGGGAGCCCGTTGGTGGAAAGTGAAGACGACGACAGCTTTGGTCTGTTGAGTGTTTTTGACAAACTTGGCCCATTCACATTTCGACTGCTGAAGAAGACCACAACAAACAGATTAATATCTACACATTCAGGAGTCTGTTTTGGGTTTTTTTCTTAAAAGAAATATCAGCTATTTAACTCAGCAATTAGCCCCACCTTTCTGAATATAGAGATGAGTTTCCAAGAAACATCACTCCATTCATTCTATTGATAGTCGATGTCCCATTTTTCCTTTTAAGGAAGTAAGAATTTTTTTTTGTTATCAATTTCACATTAATATTTGTAGCTGTTACAACTAACTTGACAGCTGATTTACTTACTCTGATGTGGGATGCAGATAGCTTACCACCATTACATTCTGCAGTAAACAAAAGAAAAGAAAAATTCAGTTCAAAGCATCAGACTGCACATTTATATCCATTACATAGCACCAAATGTGCGGAGTTTAGGCCTTAAAATGTTGACTGTATCTCACCTTTTCCAAACCTCTGAGAAACTTGTCTGTACCCGTGTAATTACGCTTGGGATCTGTAAGCAGCTCACACAGCCGCTGAATGGTGAATGGGATCCTGAAAAGGTTATCAGAGACATAAGTAATAGTGATAAGTAGACGTCTCGCTCCCAGCATCAGAACTGGAAAGTTTGTAATTTGATTCTTTTGCCCATGCTCATGCTTCACTCACCCATTATAACCATCCACTATCTTTAAGATCCTTTTCTTCATTTCTTCAAAGGGAATATATTCCACATTGGGATTGTGAGAGTCTCTCTCCTCTGGTGTTGAAGCATGAAAATCCTCCATCACTTTATCCAGCTTAAATAAAAAGTATGTTTTGAACTGTGACCAAGGGATCCTAAAGGGGATACGTAATAAAAAAAAAAGTACAGATAATAAGTAGCTATATATGTTCAGGTCTACAATGTGTGCACAGTTATTAGGTAAGTCTTATTGGATTGGTTTTATAAATCACCATCTACCGTGCTCTTGACTAATCCGAAATGTTAGTAAACCTTAAAACATGAATTTTTAAGAAAGCAAAAATGATGTTTGGGCTTTGTTAGAAGAATATCTATATTTGTACAATCATTACCGTGCAGAATTCAACTACATGAAAAACACATTTTCTCCATCTCTTTTTATTTTCATTGCTCAAGTGCTTAAGTGAATGAACAACTCAAAAATGTCTAATAAAGATTTCTGACATTTAACAAAAGTGAAACCTGTGGCTAAACAAGTCACATTTCTTTTCAATAACTATTACAAGCCTTCCATTCATGAAGTGTGTCAGCATCTTGATCTCTTGACAGTCAACTTTTTGTGCACCAAGAACTACAACCACTTCAATTTCTTTTTCTGGCCCATGTTGCCTAAAAAAAAAGAAACTGCCTAATAATGATGCATACCTTAATACATGGTGTTGATCTACTTCGGCCACACATTCATTACACAGATAAACATCATATGCTATATTTAAGACCATTAAGAATTCATGTTCATATGCCTTGAAGTTAGAAAACTAAGTCTAAAAATGATCCTACGGTCAAAATACTCACTTGTCTATGCCTAACAATTGTGAACACAGTGTAATTGAAAACATAAAGACTTTATGCCACTTGTGTCAGATTTGCAAGTTCCTACTTACATTGGTTGTCCTGTTTTGGCGACATGACACAGGAATTGCTCTAGAGCAGGACAGGTCTCCTTCTTGCCTCTTTTCTCAAAATCTGTAAATCACAGTGAGTAAAAAGGGTACAACTATTTATTATTGTTATTAAAATTCATTCAACTGTATAACATGAGCACATCAGAAGATACAGGAAATGAATCTAAAAGACAGCTATTATAAATGTATATCAAAATCTTAAAATAGCATCAAAAAGTGCCTTTAAAACACACAGTGATATATTTCAGTTGTCCATTTCTGTTCATTGTTTTACTTACAGCTGATGAAAACCTTCTATTTAGTTTCTCAGAAACTATTATGAGACCAATAAAAAAAATGTAGCCTGGAAATTAGATTTATTCTTCGGGGTTTTCATTTGCTGTTAGGCATAATCACTAAAAAATAACAAACATATATTACCAAGAAATATTTACATGAGTTTTCCTTTTAGGTCTGAATAACTAAAATACATCAACTTTATTGACAGTCAAAAAGCAGCCCGTCAAACCACAACTGCCACACATAACACAAAATGGTATTAGGTTAAAAATTTCAACTGCTCTTTTCTTTAGTTATGAAATAGGAAAATATAAATAGCTGGGAGGAAAACACAAATAGTTAGATATTGAAATAACCACATTACTTTCAAATCAAAGTTAGCAGTTTATTGCTAGCAGTGTGTTCCTGAGCTAGCTGTTTACATAACCGTCTCGGATGGTACATAAACGGGTTAAAAGTGTGGAATGTGACGGACTTGTTCCTACCAAAAGGTACATGTAAAGCAGCCAAGCCAAACTAATGATAACACCTCATTGCCTAACAATATTCTTAACACATTTTTCATAAAAAGCTGCATTTCGTAGGGTAACGTGCGTTACGTAGTTAGCAAATAATACCGATTTATCGTGGGGGAAAAACACTTAACTTAAACGTTTTAAAAAACGAATTATTATTTTTTTCATAAATGTAAACATTGCCTTGAAACGCTTCCAATATTGCGTCGATATCCATTGCTGTGTCCAGTCCTCAGGCAGGAAATGCTTGTTGGTTAGCAGAACAGCTAGCAGGTAGCAATCCAACAAAGCTGCTTGGCAGTGCAGAACTGCGCATGTCTGCAATTACGTTTGCACTTTTGAGGAAGAGAGATGGACATCAACAAAGGTCTTTATGCAACTTGGTGTTAAAAATAAATCCGCGTAGTTCAAGAACATCTCGATCCAATAACGCGAATAGCTATATTTGCATTTTCAGGCATGTCGTGACTTTGGCAATAGAAGTTTCGAGATCTATCTGGTGTTTTGTGGGCTGGCGGTTATAGAGCGTTTTTCTCTGCTAACTGGGGATTCGACCAATGACTCATCAGCTGGTCTGGGATAAATTTACCCAGGGAATCTATATATATGTATAAACAACCATAACTCCGAAGAAACGCCTGCGTGGGAATCCTGCTCTATGATAGTTCTCCACTAAAAAGTTCGTCGGTTTTCATGGTTAATAATGGCAGTGCCATTAGCTGCTTTACAACTGAGCTCACCACCAAGCCTGGAGAAAAACATTCATATCAACGACAGAGATTTGGGAAAAATTTCACACAACACTGAAAATGACATCCTGCCATTACATTCACCCTGGACTTTCTGGCTTGATAGGTAAGAAAGAATTTATTTTCTCCAAACTGCTTTGTTATAAAACTGTTGTCGGCGACAAGTGAGCGAACTCTTTCGAATTGATTGACTCTTAAAGGAATAAAAGAAAAACAGACCTAGAATTTCTCTTTGTTATCCATTTGTTATTATAAGATTGTTGGAAAAGGTGGAAAAACTTGTTTTTCTTAAAATAATAATAATTAAAAAAAAACATTTTTATATAATATACAACTGTGGGAAATTACAAATATTTTTTATAAGTTAAACAAAATAACATTACAAGAAAAACTGTAATTTGAAACTATTAGTAACTCAAAAATAAATCCAAAGTAGAAATCAGGTCAGTGTCCGCTTTCATAAGCACGGCATATTGTTCTCAGCTTGCTGAGTCATTGCTGGTGTCTCTGTTCCATTTCAATTTTACCAACAAAGCTTTTGTGGGTCAAGTTCTTATTAACTGTCAAGTGGGGGGGAAAAATAAAAGTCACCCTTTTATGTATAATGTTATATAATCAGAACAGTTTTGATTTCAAGCAACATGCTCTATGTGTACATGTTAGTGGAGCATAGGGGAGACCGTGTTAAAATGGGGTCAGTCCTGTTTACTGGCTTGTCAGTCATCTGACTCCCTCCTACCCTACCGCTGCTCTAATTTATCTGCACAGAGGGCAGCCATGGTATATCTGATACAAAAAAAAATTACAAAAAAAAGTAAACATGTTCACATTTAAAATAAAATATACTTACAGACATTTGATTTGTCTTTGTTTGGCAAGATCTCTACCAGGTACAACAGCAGCTGAGTGCGAGTCAAACCTGAAGAAAATCTACACAGTGGAGACTGTTCAGGTAAGATGCGAGGCTATTTTTAGTATGTTTCGGTCACAATTTAATCATGTATGGAAAAGAAAAATAAGTCTGATTCAGAGTTTTAGTTATTTGTTGTAATAATAAAAGTGTCATAAGGCCAGTCAGTCATATTTGTTCTGACTGTTGTTGATGTCAAACATTAACCCGCTTTCTCTTTTCCCCTTGAAAACGTAACAGAACTTTTGGCGAGTTTACAACAACATCCCGAGTGTTTCCAGCTTGCCTTTGAGATGTAGCTATCATCTGATGAGGGGAGAAAGGAAGCCACTCTGGTGAGTTCTGCTGGCACGGTCAAATTAGATAACCGTTAGAGAAGACATCAGGTGACCAGACTAGGATACCTACGAGCTATTAGGCTATGCTGTGTGTCAACGCTCCTTAATATGTTGGACATTACTTTGAGTGAAGAAGTATTTTAAGTATCTGTGATGGAGTGAGCTTCATCAGATTGCAGGAAGCTTGAACAGAATACAGACAAGTTTCTCTATGTTATCCTTTCAAACTTTCAACGTTGTCTGCCACTGAACATGTTGGATTTGGAACAGCTGCCAGCCTTTTGGAAATCTTAAGGGTTGAGACAAGGACCTATACAGTTAAGATCAAAATTATTCATACCACTGGCCAATTTAGATTTAAAATTACTTCCTTTCACCCAAGAAGTTTGTTTCAGATAGGAAATGAGACACGCATCACTTGACAGTTGACAAAAACCAGAGGCCGGGATATGGGAAAATAAAAAAAATGATCGGTGCGCTTGTATTTTTATCATGCTTGCCAATATGAATATTTGCTCATGTTCCTTCTGGTTTGCATACAGGGAAGAAGAAAGCAATGCTAAAGGCGGGGTTTGGAAAATGAAAGTACCCAAAGAGTGTACTGTAAGTGAAATGGCACTCTTCTGTACTTAACATGCAAGTTGATTTCTCTGTTTGCTAAATCTTTCCTCATATTTACAGTCTTCTGTGTGGAAGGAGTTACTATTGGCCACAATTGGAGAACAGTTCAGCGATTATTGTGCTTCAGGTAAATGTCTGAATAAATAAATTCAATGCTGAAATAAACTGGCTTAAAGTTTGATTTGAAATGGTGAGCTATCGCAGTGGCAGTGTATCGAACAGATTCTAAATACCATTTATTTAATAACAACCTCTAGTCATTTATGTACTATAAATGCACCTGAAGCCTGTTAAGATATACTTTTCTTTTCTGCGTTATTAAAAGTGTTGCAGAACATTAATTTGCAATCAATTACTTCCTTTTCAATATAATGTGACACTGGAGACCTAATAGGGAAATGCATGAAAACAAGCCATTTTTGAAAATGGATAAGTCAATAAGTTATTACGAGAACATGGCTAATCTCATAAAACTGCATGCATCTACAATCAGAACATTTCTGATGACCCCTAAGACAACTGTAAGAATTATGCAGGGTCGATGACCTAAGTTTGTTTTCCAACATGGACGGGAAGAAAGACGTGAGCTAACTGTAATTTTTCAGTGACATATTATGCTACAATAAAATCTAAATTTATTTTAGAAATTTTAGCACATCTCTCCCATGGGAACCAATAAATGTGAAGGGTGATGTAGATCCTTAGAGATGAAGCTGCGTCCTAACTGAATAAAAAAAACAAAAAAACTCTTCCGGGCTTTTAAGACATGCTTAGAGACAAAACATCTACTCAGTTTTATGACTCTCCATTGGTAAATTAAGTCAGCTTCATTTATCCAGCAAAACTCAAAACATGCTGTGTAATATTTACCTAAACTTAGAGTATAAGCAGTATCAATCCAAATACAAAGACTTGGGGAACTCCGTGTCTGGTATTTGGACAGATTGTATTTGTATGAAAAACTGTGATCAATCATGTTTTAACTGGGGTACTGCTCTTACATAAAAAAGTGGATATTGTTAATGTCTTTATTGCACCATGAGCAGTCTATCTCATTGTATGTTTCTATGTGTACAGGAGACGAGGTAGTTGGGGTCAGCATCAGCGTACGGGACAGAGAAGACGTCGTTCAGGTCTGGAATGGGAACGCTTCCTGTGCCGACGAGTCAAACATCTTGGGAAAGATCTACGAGCTCCTGCCTCAGACACCTTTTAAAGCCGTGTTTTATAAACGTGAGTATCTTCTTTCCATTGAGCATTGTCTTCTGTATGTTTTTCATAGCACACTTTTGAGTACTTTGCTTACCTTCTCCTCTTGCATCTTCTGTTATCTTTAGCACACAAGGAGCACCACGCTTTCGAAGGCGGTCGAACAAGACACTAAACATTTTTGCACATTAGATGTTTTCAGTTGTGCAACAATCTTCTCTGCTGATAAAGTTATTACAGACTACTCAGGTAGACTACAAATTGCTATAGTTCCTCTTAAGTACCTCAATTTAGCCCAAGTGTTTTCAATCAGTAGAAATTCATTTCATCTGAGCATCACTGACATTTGCAAAAAAAAAAAAATAAAAAATACAGTTATACGGAGTGGTTTAGTTTTATGGTATCTTCGAATGTATTTCTGTTTTTATTGCACTGTAAAGTTTTATAAACGCAAAATAGATCTGTTAGTTTTAGATAATCTCTGACATCCAATCTGCCGTTAATCTAGCATAGACCTTTTTGATGTAATTAATGACAGGTACTGCTGATTTGTATTAAATAAATGATCTAAGATTATACAACGACATAATACATAGGTGATATGTTCTACAAAATTTCTTTTTGAGTTATATTTAGGAAAATGTTACATGCACTACAGATGAAAATCCTTTGTACCATATAGCATTTCATCTTCCTCGTGTTGGATTTTTGTGCGAAGGAACTTGCCATTCTTAGAATACGTAGCAAAACTCTAAACATGCTGTGTAATGTTTACCTAAACTTTACACACAGTAATCTCCATGCACAAAACACCTTGATTACATTCTGGGAAATATATGCAATTACGTTTAACTAGTAGAATGTTCTTTGTTGTGGTTGCCATTTTTGCTCTAAATTAAGCACCTTGTTTAATTTTTTTCTATCTGTGTGCAAGACATCTGATAATCTGATAATTATGAGACATTGTGATACTGGAGACCAAATACACTTCGGTTTTGTGTCACATTTTGATGAAATGAGAAGTTTCTCTGCTTGTTTTGCTTTTTTTTTTCTAATAGATGAAAATGTTGTTGTCAAAGGGGTTTTTAATTGACTTTTGTTCGGATTAAAATTCTAACTGGTCCTTGGAGAAAAAAAAACGAGAAACTTGATCAGATAACTGTCACAGGAGTTGTTTATATCTTATGTTACTGGCCTTAGGCGTATAAAGTAAAATGAAAATATCAAAGATTGTTGGTTACTTCAACATGAAATCTCCTGCAGTTTCTGTGATATTCATGTGTGGGTTTCATTCCAAGTAGTATAACTAACACTGCATCAGGTACAGCAAATGTAATTTGTTTCTGCAGAGCCGCTTAGCCATTAAGACTAAGGCAGTGCTGTCTTCACTTCTCGTATTAAAACATGTATCAACAAGAAAAATCATTTTAATACAACACATTTAATCAAACTTAACGTCATTTTGTCTTTGTTAGTAATTCCTGTGCTCATTCAAATGGACACTGTTGTTAAGAATAATAATGTTCTTGTCCTGCACTTATATACTGCTGACAGACGACTTCAGATCAAAGATCTTGTAACTGATTGTTGATCTCAAATTGTGCCTTGTTTATTGATTGTTTATGATGTTAAAGTTCTCCCTGTTTGTGGTTTAATTGTGCACCTATTCATGTTTCACTGTTAGATTTCCATGTGTTGGAAATGGAAACAATAAAGATTTTCTGAACTTTTAATCATTATTGTTTGGAATATTGTGTGAAAAGTTATATAAAATATTACATTTGGGATGTTTCCTTTTCAAACTTGTGGGTTGGGGGCTAAAAATAAAAACAAGGGCATTTTCACTGAGATGGAAGAAATATTTTTATATTTATGTACTTGCTATTTCCAATAGTAAAATAATACTGCATTTTAAACAGCATCTGTCTTGATAATGTCTCCCTCTTGTGGTCACATTTTTGAACTTGTGGATAATAAGCATAATAACCATTAATTGCAGAGAAGGATACAATATATATTATTTACCGGGTCACCTAAAAATAGATCAATTAGATGAGCATTTAGTTTTTTTTTTATAATTCTATTTTAGTAAATTAATTCAAAGAGTGAAATGCATATCACTGTTATGCACAATCATAAATTCTGTGAATTTTGATGATAATGGCTCAGGGTAAATGATGCCTAAAATGCAGGTCTCTGGAAATCATAACATTGCTTAAGACCAAAACAAAAAAGGATTTGTTGGACAGAAATTATGCATGTCGGGGTAATGTCAAATGCTATTGACTTCTCAGCAGTCCAATGATGCCTACTCAAAAAGGGTAAGCCACAAAAAGTATCTTGTAAATAAAAAATTATAATAATAAAAAAAAGCTGGTTGTTCACATTATGTATCAAAATGTATTAATGGAAAATTTTGTGGAAGAACAAAAATATGGTTGAACAAAGTTCACAAGCAACTAGTATAACTAGTGAAGCCTCAAGGGGATTGTGAAACAGCCCATTACAGAGTTTGGGGGTGTTACCACACACAGATGTGTCAAGGTCATGGCCTATAACTGTTTGTATTTGCTTGGCTTTGTTAGCTTGATGCAGAGATAAAGTCGGAAGAATCTTATCAGGAGGAAGAAAAAAGGATTCCGTTGTTGCTCAGTGGTGCAAAAATGAAAGTAAATTTAGTCTTTCTTTGAAGATCAGTGTTGCAGACTATGGAGGATCAGTGAAGAGAAAGGAACCCATGTTGCATGAAGTCCAATGTGAAGTTTCCACAATCAGTAATATAGGTATCACCTCATCGCCTCATGTTGATCCATTGCTGTTTTCTTTATTTTTATTTTTTCCAAGTTCAAAATTAGTGCAGTGATCTACTAGAAAGATTTAGTTCACTTTTCTGACAAGATTTGTGGAGATGCTCGTTCATTTTCCAGCAGGACTTGAAACCTTCTCACACAACCATTATTTGCTTTAATGGTTATGGCTTGGTTAGGCTGGCAAACTGACCAAAATACCATAAAGAAGCTGACCATTATTGTCAAGAGATTAATTAAGGACTAGACTCAACAATGTAGATGAGTTGAATGCCACTTTATTCAACTTTGGCTTCCTTACCCCACCAGTGCCACAAGCAAACTCTATGCCAGGCCACATTGATACAGTAATTTATGCAAAACCACATAAACAAAAGATGTTGATAAAGGAAAACAAACAAAAGAAAACAATTTGCATCAGTGATTCACGTGCTTGGGTCTGTTATTACACTCATGTGTTGGTTTTACAAGTTCAAAACTGCTTTTATTTTCTAAAATGTCATTTAGTTTTTGCTTTGTTCTTGTGTTTTATTAAATGTCTGCATTTGTTAACGTTGTTTTTGTTGTTGTTTTGGTGAATTCAGATATTTATTCATAACCAACTTAATAATTTATTAGCATTTTCTATGCAAACTATCAGCATGTTTTCTGTTTATACTTTTTTCCCCCTCACGTTATTCATTTATTTTCTTGTTTATTTAAAAAAGAGGCTTTTTAGAAAATTTCATTTTTCCTTATTTTATTACTTCAAAAATCAAACTTATTCGAGACATAATTTATTCATGAACAAGCTAACATTTTACACACTGCATGATAATGTTTGGTTGTGTTAATTTTTTTTTATCTATTTATTCAAAACTATTATAGAAGAAACATTTTTCCTGCAGTGACTTGCGTCAAAAATTTAGAAGTCCTCGTGTTAACATGACGTCACCATTGTTTACTTTTACCCAAACCACGCCCCCGTTAGCAACTTGTGGCTAGCTCGTTACCGAGGAAGGCAGAGAGCATCGAGGGATCTTCTTCTGACACCACCCAGCGTCAAAGACTGTCCGCTCGCACATATTTCTGTGAGTAAACGACACTATACCAGCTCACTCCCTTATATTGAACGATTACAGGCATGAACAATGGGTTTATTTTGAAAACCACCTGGAGGCGCAGCGAAGAGGAGAGGGAGAACCGTTTCATTTGAGCTAACGTCAGGACCCATAATATAGCTTTTGTTAGGGCTGATGTTAACGTGCACGCCACGCGTGATGTTGATTGAAAACGGCGTTGCTGTGAAGCTGACTCTCATGTATGTTGCTCGATTGTTTTGTATAGTTAACCTATTAGACTCAAGTATCAGGGTTTATCTGGTTCTCTAGCTTATGTAAGCTAATGGCTCCAATCTTAAACGGAAACCCAGAACTGCGGTGGTTGGCGTTAACGGATATCGGATGTGATCATGTCGCCTCAAGGCAAGTTAAAGATAACATTACAATAATACACTTCAGGTGACATCTTCTATTGGTCCTTAATAAGTTTAAGTTCTTGGTTGGAGCTGCTGCGAGTGAAATGGCTGCACTTAGTTCAGATTCAGAACGCAGTTAGCTGTAACGTTTGGTTAATTTTGGATATTACAGTCCTAATTGTTCCAGTATTATAACTGTAATTGAGTGTTATATTGTTTTTCTGTTTGTTTGTTCGTTTTTTCACTGTAGGTCTGTTTAATTTTATTTTTAATTGGCGATCCATATCCTATAAAAGTGTGAGAGTACATATAAAAATGAACATAAGGAACACAGCACAAATTAAAAATACTGACAAATAAATAAAACGATTGGACTAAAGAATTAATTGTGTCTTAATGAGCTGCATTCAGAAAGTATCATAAATCTATCACACTTACAAATTTAAAACTTTGAGGAAGATATGCAACAATTAGGCTGTTTCTGACCGATTTCCATTTTTTCTACTCCTGTAAAAACTCGGGCACATATGAGAGAGAATGTGCTGCAGGTGGCTTCCTTGAGATAATAGTTCTCAATCTATTAGAAAGTGAAGAAATTACAAGATAACTGAATTTATGTAAATGAACATGCCTTAGAAGATAATCAGATTTCCACTGAACTAATTAAACTAGCATTGAAGTACACGCTACTGGTTAAAGCATTTTCAGGTCGAAAAAGACTTAAATGAATGGGGGGGGGGGTGGAATTTGATTTTGTCTGTATTTGAGCATTTGACCACTGATCAAAGCCTATCAACAAATCATTTGAAAATGTTTGCTCCATTTATTGGTGCATCTTTGATCTGAGAATCATGCTCTTTTTAGCTTGGTGTTCAAAATCGTAGTTATTACAACTTAAAGTGTTTCATTTAAGCAAAAACAAAATCCAAACCTTGAAAAGTTACAACTTTGTTTGAAAAAAAAATATGATGTGCTTTTTTTTTTTATAAGATAAACCTGATGAACAACCAGATAACGTTTGTATTACTTTCAGAACGAGGTGGCTGACAAAGTTTACAGTTTTGCCCTTATGCTCAGCTTTCCCCTCCAGCCTTCTTTTAAAAAACTCTACAGGAAACTCTGCCCTTTGTCTTCCAAACTAATCCTGATCCCGGGAGCTAAAATAAACAGTGCAGACGTTACCAAGCCCCTGCCTGTTTTCAACAGATCTTAGCTTTAGTTGGCCATTACTGGAAGCTGAGAGGTATAAGTTATGTCTTGAGCATGGATGACACATCTCTAGAGCTAGACTTAACTTGTTGCTGATTAGTCATCATTTTTCACCTTTGTTTTTTTTTTTGTTTGATTTTAATTTTCTTTTTGCTCATTGTAGACTCTTGGCCTTAAGTTTATCACAGTATATGCAGTGCAGTCTAATCTGATGTTCTCTAACTGTTGCCTCTCAGTCGTGCGTATGAGATTGATTTGATTCGAAGATTAATCTCAAAATGTGGAGCTCTCAAGCATGTTAGGCGCTGGATTTCTGTGCTGCCTTCCTTCTCCTTATGCTTTTTGTTTGCCTTCTTTATTTACCTTTGTTTATGCTGCTGAGCTTTTTACTCAAACACTCCCAAGCTGTATACATAAAAGCCTACTTGTGCATTGTGCTACCTGCCACGGCCGTTTATCGCACCACCTGGTTAATGGTAAATTGTTCCAGAAGGAAGATATGTTTGCACATAAACACGGACCCAGGGCCCCTGTGTTTACAGTAGTCATGGCAGCACTTGGTTATTCAACAAATAGATTTAACATCTTCCTCTCTGACTAGTGGTAGAGTGTGTTTGTATTACTGGGCTGGGCCGCAGAAGCGAACTTCTCAGCTTTTAGTGCTTTTCACTCGCGTACCCACCATGCTGTGACGCTCATTTCAGCTGCTGCCGATTCTTCTATATTTCTTCTTGAAGAATGAATTTCTTGTCGCCTCTCGTTGCCTCTCGTGCCTCGTTGAAGGCGGCCAAACATGTATGCTTTCAGCCTTCCGCCATTCCTCGACGGCTTCATTGAGTGACTTTCACGTCTTTCTTTTTTTGTTTCTCTCTCTTCTTTTCTTGCAGGCCAGTGAAGTCCAGATGCATGAGTCCCAGTCAGATCCAGCAGGACACACCATACAAGCAATCCACATAGAAAGCAGAAATCCTTCTGAGAATGAGAGTCGAGTGAAGAGCAGCCAGACTCCTCCTCCAGAGGTCGCAGGGGTCAGTCGTCCGCACGGGGCGTTCGTTCAGTCCATCAGAGTCAGCTTTTCAAATAATGACTAGAGATGCGTCAATCCGGCCGACACCGATTCAAATCATTTTTACGTATTGATGCATTCTTAGTTTTGATACATTTGGATTGGGGGAAAAAAAAATCATCTGGTTTTCAGTATTCGACCTGACGATTGTCGATCGGAGCCGATTCTGAAAAAAAAACCCAGTCAAATTCCAAATCAGCTGATTAATTGGTGCAGTTATTAAAAAAAACATATTTCACAGATCTTTTTTTTTAAATTTACAACACTTCAGCCTCCAAAAGAAATTATATTTTTCTTTAAGGTGTTTTGTACAGATGCACAGATCAGTCTTTTCCTGGCTCGTATGATTTCCACATTTATTCCTGATTCCAGTTTTCATCCAATTTTAATTTTAGAATTAAAAAGAAAAAGTTCTGCATTCTATCTTCTTTAGATAAATTGTTTGTAGCTGCGATAGATTATCTGGACTTTACCTAACCCAAACAGAGCGCACATGCTTTTAGTTATAGGCGTATATATGTGTAAGAAGTGCTGGGAGTTTCTCGGTTTCATGAATGGAAGAAAAGCAAATTGGATTTTTCAGTGTGGAACCGTCGCTGATCGGAGCTGATATTCTGATCTCTGGCTGACTGACCGGCGAATGAAAGACATTTGACTGGGAAAGGAAAGAGAACAAACGTGTTTGTTGCAGCTGAAAACGATGACCTCGATATTTTTCATGACATCATTCCGAAGCGAGGGGTTCTGTTACTTTGTAACACTAGATAGGTGTAAGGAGACATGGATAAACATTTATCTCCACTTCAGCAGATCCAGATGCTTCCCCCACCCACTAACGCGTGAATAGATTTGTTTCATCTGAACCATATCCAAGCACCACAGTTATTTTATTTATTTATTTTTTTACACAGTACCCGCGCACTTAGATAACTTTAATGAGTCTTTAAACCTTTCTATTCTCTCGTCTGTGTTTCTCAGCTTCTTTACCATTCCCTGCACTCTGAAGGAGAGTGCAGGGAATGGGTTTTGGAGGAGTGTGTGTGTGTGTGTGTGTGTGTGGAGCTGAGGTTTAGAAGAGGAGGGGGGAGCTCGGCTCCTGCCGGGTGGAGGGATCAGTGTTATATTGTTAGGTCTGTTTACGCTTGCGTCACGTGGAAAAGCTGGGTTAGATTTTCATAGTTGCCGAGAAGTGTTTCAGAAACCTTCCAATGGAGACGCTCAGGCTTGTTGTGTTCTAGCATATAGAGCCAGACTTTTGTAATTAGTTCCTTTATTGTCTATGTTTCTTTTTGTTTGTTTGTTTTTTTTTTTGTTTTTTTGCATAAGAGTGATGTTTGGATTTATCAGCAAGTGCATGTGCTGTTTTTATTTTTAAACGCAGCACATCAGTAAGTATCGGTTCCGGAATGAGAAGCTTTTTGTTTGTTTGTTTGTTTGTGTTTTTTCTTTTTCTTTTCCCTGCATGTTTTCAGCATTTCTCTCTGCTGTCAGTCTTTTCTCAAAAGAGTTCACAAGACCAGTCTTGCGGGAACAGATCTGTGTTTACACTCAGTTGCTCACTGGTATGACTTTCAACAATAACAACAACAGAAGATGTTTGGACTTGCACGCTGCCATAGCAACGGGGATTAGGCGAAGGCTGTTGTTGTGTTGATGGTGTCCACAGAAAAAAAAAATAGAGGGGGCCAACTGGCTCTGTCCGTGGGATGGACCCTGCCTTTTTTTTTTTTCTTCTTCTTTTTTCCTTTCATTGCTTTAGTGGCCATTCTACAGCACGCAGTTTCATAAGAAAGGGCAAACCAGGAGGCAGTCCTCTGTTATTGTTAGCCCAAAGCCTGTGTGAAATTCTCTGTCAGTTTGTTTACCCGACTCCAAACAGACTGTGCCTTTGGAGAGGAATGTTTGTTTGTGGTTCAAACCTTAATTAAAATACGAATCTCAAGTTCTGTTTTCGTAAACAGGCTCTGTGTGCTTTTTTTATTCATTATTTATATCTCTGTGCCATTTTGATTCCTCGGTTTATGTTTACCATAAACAACTCCTGAGCTGTGAAGCTGACAGCAAGGGGACGGTTGAGGGGTGGGGGTGAAGCGGGCTGGGGGGGGGGAACGGGGGGGGGTGATAATTGCTCCGACTAGAAGAAGAAGAAGATGTTGTTGTTTTGGGGGGGGGTGATAATTGCTCCGACTAGAAGAAGAAGAAGATGTTGTTGTTTTTCGGGTTCTGGCTGCTGTTGATGTTGTTGTTGTTTTCGCCGGAGTTATAATTCCCCTGAGCCATCCTGTGTTTTGGTTGTTTTTGTATTTCTGCTGCTGTTTTTAGCGGTAATGTCAGAACCACTCGGGTCACGTCGCAAAGTTGAACTGAGAATTACAGAAAGAATTTAATAACAGGTGGTTAGGCAAGAATAACAGCTCATTTTTCCTGAGTGGCGCTGGGTTTAATTATACATGGTTCAGTAGTTATTTTTATTTTTTTATTTGTTTTTTTTTTTTGTTTGTTTTTTAATAAGCTGATTTGAGCTTGAGATTATTACTGAATGATAACATTTAGAAAAAAACAACATTTGACTGAATTGACACTAAAACTAAAACAAAAAGGTATTCCATGATCTAATGCTTTAAGATGTAATCAAGATAAAAATTGTCTTTCTGGAAAGTGAGGGAAGGTGTTGTAGCCTCTTTTTTTTTTTTTTTTTTTTTTTTCCAACCAGTTGATGGCAACAAGTGTGGGAGGGGCAGCAATCTGGTTCCCAAAAACAACACCGAAAGCTGTTGCGTCCAATTTAAAAACGAGTTCAAACCCGAAGAGATTTATAGCTGAAAATTAGAAATTTAATTATCCAAACCTAATCGCTTGTGCGGACAGCTCCTCATCACAACTGTAATGTGTGATAACGTTATGTTTGTATTTGATGTTCAGCTTTTCTGGGTGAAAAAGTGAAGAGCTCAGGGATGCACTGACATAGATACATTACATATTTCCATCACAAAACCATGGTTTGACTGAAAATCCTGCACACGTCTCCTTACGCCTATCAAATGTGGTGTTGTAAAGTAACAGAACCAGTCCCTCCAGAATATCAGGACGAATACCAGGAATACTGGTGTTGTGATGTTTAGTAGAGGACGGATAGTTACCATACCGTCCTCTGTTACCCTGGTAAATGTTTAACATTTTAGAGTTTTGATCCAGACTGAAGTTGAGCAGTTTTGACCTAAAAAAAAAGAAGCAGAAAAATATAGTGGTGCATCAATGCAATTGAGTGAACTCTTACGCTTTGTATATAGTTAATTTGGTGCAAGAATGAAATAGTTTAAAAGATTTATGCAGGAAAAGGGAATAAATGCTTAAGCTTGTAGTAATTTTTTTCATGTAGTAAAAAAAAAAGGATTAAAATAAAATTCCAATGAAGAAGTTGATATAAAAATATTGCTAAAATAATGACTAGATCAAGGGGGAAAAACACTACTCAGTTACAAAAATGTCCATAATGACACATGATTCCTAGAGAGTAATGCTGTTGATAGGCCATTATTTGTTTATGCTTTGCTTATATTTCACCAATTACCTCCTGTAATAATGTGGGTCCCGTTTGGTCTTAATTTAGTTTCATTTAAATTTGGTTGACTCACTGTGAGGAATGTTACTTTGTGTTGTTCGGCCTGAACTCGGTGTCCTCTGTTTCTTATCTTTTAACCTTTTCGCCATAAAAGCAGCAACAAAGATAAAGTTGTATTTTTATACTTCCCTCTCTTCTAAGGCATGCGCAGTTTTGTTTATACAGTGCATAAGGAGGATGGGTGCAAAACTCGAGGATATTTGAAAATCATCACATTCTCCCATTGAAACGTCTGATGTGCTGCGGTTCAAGTGCAGGAGAACTGCAGGAACCTGCAGGTTGTTTTATACACACAGACTATACAAATCAGAGCCATTGGCATCCAAGATGACCATAGAAAAATGAGCTCGGCTATCTAGCAGCTGATAGAAAAGATGTTTTGAAATATACTTACATTTTCTAGTTAGCCATTTAAGCGTGGCCAGCCGATTTTAATGTTGATTGGTTCAACGTTTTTTGGATTGGACAAACGTGTGTTTTTTTTTGTTTGTCGATGCAGAAATTTCAGCCCAATAGAAAATAAAAAAAGTAGTTTCAGAATTATCCTGTTTTAAGTAACCAAACACGTGTCTCTTATCGTTTTCTGAAATTCAATGAATTCATACGAAGGACGTGCTGGTAGTCGATGAACAAATTGACCAAAAATGGAGGAAGCTCTTAGTTTTGATGCATTTGATGGACTTGGAAAGATATGTTGTTGTTTTTTTCTGTTTTTTTGTTTGTTTTTTTTTTTTTACTGTTTGACAGTCACAGAAAAGCCCATCAAATTGTTGGTTTCTGATTTATGCTGCTCTAGTTGGTAATCATCCATCTTTAGGTAAATCATTGTAGCAGATTATGGACGAAATGGAAGCAGCTGTTGGGTCAAAATCCAAGCCTATAAACTCCCTGCTCACTGAAATAACATCCAGAAAAGTATTGTCCTCCAGAAAATGCCTGACTTGACTTGATCACCCTGAATATCTGGTTCACAGTGAGCATCCTTAAAAAGTGTTAAATTCATGAATCTAAAATTGAGGCCTTAAATAGTCACGGATTTAAAATTTTGTCGTGACTATGTAAGTTATTTTCTTATGGGACGTTTGTTTTCACTCACTGCGTTCTTTGCCTTGAGGCGATTAAGCCTACCACCAACAAGCTGAATGCTTGCTGCTAATACTCGCTAGCTGGCTTTTTTGCATTTTTATATTTATCGGCTGGACGACATTAGCAAAAAAAAAAAAAAAAAAAAAGCCACTTGTGTTTTTTTGCGTCTATGATGGGTGTGTGTAAAATTTATCGGCAGTTGACTGGACAACATTTGTCTTTGGCGCTGGCTTGTATGTAACCTGATCGAGACTACGCACATTCTTCGAAAACGTTTGACGCTATGAGGGTTGCCATGTGAGAAGCACAAAGCCAAGAGCCACAAAAAGAACACCGAAAATTCCCCTGAAACTGATCCCCTGAAAAAAAAAAAACAAAAACAAAAACTATTGCATCTCTTTGTTACATTTTTTGTTGTGATATAGGGCTTAAATTTAATTCATAATGGTCTTAAAACATCTTGAATTTGAGTTTGTGGAACCTGGTAAACAGGCACATGTCCCTTTTAAAGGCTCCAACCCTTTTTCCTTCTCAGAAACAATTAATGACTCCTCTCCCTGGATTTCTGAGAAAGACTTTGACCAGTCTGATCTTCTCTCCTTTGACGACGAAGGTTCCAGCGTCGCTGTCGATGATGACCCCGCCCGCCGAAGCTCCGCAGCCGCTGCAGCAGGTGCCGCAGCCGCCCGTCCTCAGTTCTCAGCAGATCCAGGTGCTGGTCCAGCAGCAGAAGGCGCTCATGTTACACCAGGTGACGGCACGACCAGCTCGTTTCGTATGGCGCATTTAGCACAGGCCCCGTGCCCGCGTCACTCTAACGCTATTAATATGTCTGCAGCAACAAATCCAGGAGGTCTTCAAGAATCAGCAAGAGCAGATAAATATGCAGCTGTTGCAACAGAAGAACGCCGGGATAGTTACTCAAGAGGTAACTTGCAGAACTACTCAGTACGTCAGGGCAGTAATTAAATGGGACTGCTTTGACTTGTGGTTATTAACAGAACACCGAATGTTGTGTAAATACAAAGTCCAGAAAGCTCCTGTTTCTTAGCCCAACAGAGAATATTTGTGGGAAGTTTAATCCCTGATCGTCTGTCGCAGCTTACAGCCCAGCAGATCGCCATCCAGCAGCAGCTGCTTCAGGTGCAGCAGCAGCATCTCCTCAACCTGCAGAGGCAAGGCCTGCTGTCTGTGCTCCCCAGCACCCCCACTGTAGCTCCAGGTATGACGCATCGCACGGCCCCACGTCTTCCCTTCATTACTCCCACTATGGAGGATGTTAAATTTAAAAGGAAACTTCCTGTGGAGGAATCAAATCAAGTTCCGTTTCAAAAACTAGAACTTTTTGGAGGGTCTACGCGGGTTAAATTTAGCGAAGAAAGCAGCTAAATGTTTATCTTTAATTGGTTGGGTTGCTGAAGCTGTCTTCTTAGACACAAATGAAAATGGAAACGGTGTGTACAAACCTGCTTCATTAACGTATTTTGAGCTGAAATGGTTGGAGCGTCTCCAGGTTCGACTGCTCTGCATGTAGGCTGCTGAACAACCTGAACTACAGCCTCGGGACTCTGTTAGGACATTTCGCATTTCAGCTGGGTTTATTTATGCTTACCATAGGTTTTGATTAAAATTCAAAATATGAATTCTTTAAGCTGATTGGAAAGACCCAAGGCCAATTATGTAGAGATCTTTTGCTCAAAATGCATCGTTTGGTTTCCTGTTGAATGTGAAATAGGATTCATGCCCACATATTCTTTCCTCTGTATGTTTGAATGATTCGGACTCAAAATATAGCAGATAAATTGAAAATATTTAAGTTGGATTACTTACTTTAAGTAATCCTTGGGGTGGGCGCTCTTGATCAAACCAATAAACTTCTAATGACTCCTCTGATGTCATGGCGCCTGGTGTGGAGCAGATCTTCATCTGAGCTTCACTCAGATGACTTGTGTTGTAGCTGCGTATATCTCTAAGGAAACACTCCGTCTATCTATTTGTGACTCTTCAGGGTGTGAAAACGGCAGCGTCCTCTCTCCCGGTGGAGACATCCGAGAGTCTTCCAGCCAGTCGACCACCAACGGTCACCACGCCCTGCTGAAGAGGAAAGAAAGGTTTACAGTTTACTTGCTTTCCGTTTCTGGTTGCACATGTTTGTATGTATTTTTGGGAGGTTCTGTTGATGGCTGACGTTTGCGTTTTGTGCAGTGGGTCACAGGAGGAAAGCCCCCAGAACAGCCATCCTCTGTACGGAAACGGCATGTGCAAATGGCCAGGCTGTGAGACTGTTTTTGGAGACTTTAAGGCATTCATGAAGTGAGTACATACAAGGACGTTTAATGTATTAAATCTCCTTCTAGTTGCCCAACTTTACAGTTTGTCAGCGTCCTCTGACTAATTAACATTTAAACATATTTGTTTACGTCTAGACATTTGAACAGCGACCACACACTTGACGACAAGAGTACGGCGCAGTGCCGTGTGCAGATGCAGGTTGTTCAACAGCTGGAGCTGCAGGTACGGAGAACGCTGGTTTCTTTCTCGAACAAAAAAATAAAAAATGTATGAATCCTCTTCGGTTTACCAGAATTATCTTTGCGTGCTTTACTTTCGTACAACTAAAATGTTTTTATTAGTTTTAAAAGACAGCTCTGTCAAAGTAAACGTGGATGTATTTGTAGCTCTGCTGTGTTTTTTGCACCCTCCCTGGAAGCAGAGGTGTTGTGTTTGGATAATTACAGCGCTCAGGATGACACATTGAACGCCATGTAACTAAAACTGTGAATTCACCAACCTCACGCTCTATTTCGGTCCTCCATCTAACACAGCTGAAGAAAGACAAGGAGCGACTGCAAGCTATGATGGCTCATCTCAAATCGTCTGAACCCAAACCTGCCGCTCAGCCCGTTAGTTCTCATTTACCATTTACTCTTTTTGCAATCGTCTTCCGCTGGGCTTGTAGATAACAAATTTTTTTGTGCTTTTTTTTGTGTGTGTGTGTGTGTGCGCAGGTGAATCTGGGGTCTAACGTGTCTTTCACCCCAGTGACATTGCCCAAAGCCCCTCCTCCTATGAGTCTTTCTCAGAGTGCCACCGCCCCCTCCACGCCCCTCACACCGCTCTCTGACTCGCCGTCAGTCCTCACCCCCAACAGCTTGTTCACCAGCACGCCTGTACGGAGGCGATACAGCCGCTCTGTGAGCCAAGGTACCGAACACATCAGGAGTATCTGCAGGATTTACAGCGCTTTGCAAAACGCTGACACCCGTTGACCTCTGCGACGTTACAACCATATCGAACTTCATTGTGTTTTACCGGGACACTCGAGACACGATTAGTAGTGCATAATCGTGAAGCTTTTTGTAAATGAAGACCTGAAAACTGTGATGTGCATTTCTATTCTTAAAATCTAATGGTACCAACAAGATGTTGACTTGAAATAAGCTTAAAAATAACTTCTAACGGTTTAGATCAAAGCATATTCCTGTGTCTGAAAGTTTAGACCCAAATCGTGTTTAGAGATCTGTGGTAAAACTTGAAATGAATTCATGCAGCGGAATTGGTAAAAAAAAAAAAAAAGTCTTGTATTTGTAAGAAAAAAATCAAAACATTCCAGGTTATAATTATGTGCTGCGTTGCCACGTTTGTCACGTAAAATCTCAATAAATTACTCTGAAGTTTATGGTTGTAACATGACAATATTTACACAAGCGCAGTGGGTACAGATACGTTGCATGGCATTTTAAATATCTCACTTGAATGAGCGGTTTCTATTTGTTGCATCTTTTTCTTACATTAAGTTCACAAACATCTTTTTTATGCTTTTTTTTTTTTTACAGATATAATTGATAATAAAGAGTTCTACCTGAGCACAGAAGTTAGACCTCCATTTACATACGCATCCCTCATAAGACAGGTAACACGTCCTGACTGTATGTGCTATATAACTCTTCAATATTTTGGTTTTTTTCAGCTTTCTTTTGCGTAGCTCCATAACTCGGTCACTCTTTAAGCAGCATCTCTGACTCCCTTTTTGTCTGTTTCAGGCTATATTTGAATCGCCTCGCAATCAGCTGACGTTAAACGAAATCTACAACTGGTTCACCAGGAACTTTGCATATTTCAGGCGCAATGCAGCTACTTGGAAGGTATCCATAACATAACACATTTTAAAGATAACATAAAACATCTCATTGTATTTAAATTAGAGGTGGGCATTTATCCTATCGTTTATCATTTATCATGGTAAATTTGTAATTTTTAATTCACATTTAGTGGTCATTTACATGACATTTGTGTAACGGCGCAACGCGTTCCTTCAATCTTCCAGAATGCTGTCAGACACAACCTCAGTCTGCATAAATGCTTTGTGCGCCTGGAGAACGTGAAGGGAGCCGTGTGGACGGTAGACGAGATCGAGTTCCACCGGCGGCGGCCTCAGAAGGCTGCTGGGAACGGGTATGTACACTGTCGACAGTAAGACGGTACGCCGTGTGCTTTCCCGCCTCACTAGAAGTCAGGCGCCCGACATCAAAGAACTTGACCTTGTCACTCTGCCTCACGAGCGCCTGCGATATTTACTGTAAGCAAGCGTTGAAGCTAAGAAGCCCCGCGGGTTTGCTTTTTCTAACACCGCGTATATTTGTTGTGTTTGTGCAGCAAAATTAAGGACACCGAAGGGCATCTCGACATCTTTAAATAAAATATGACAACAGCAACACCGTAAACAGCTCAGGGAAGGTGAAAGATTTACAGTATATTTGATTTAAATCAAGTCGGCGCCGGTACAGAAAAGGGTCAGTGATGACTTCTGCTAAATAAATCATTGAACTTACGGTGGGAAGTGACAGGCAGTCTGATCTGGGATTCACAAAGAAATAAATGTAGACTTAAAAAAATCTTTGATCCTTGTAATAAAACAAGAATTTATACTTTTTTTGTTAGGTTTTTTTTTGTGTGTTGTGCATCACAAAATTAGGAATTGGGTTATAAAAAAAAAAAAAAAGCATAACTGCTATTTATATATCCTTTGCCCACATATGAAATTCAAAAGGAAAGGGAATTGACTACTAAAGTGATTTTTTAAAAACTTTCTCCTTGGATTTTTGCCAGGTTTTTTTGTTTGGGAAATTGCAGGAAGGAAAAAATGTCTCAACTAAAATCTAATATGCCAAAATATTATTGTTAGCTCTTCACTCACTGCTTTAAAAATCCAGAGCTTGAGATATTTTAGATTTTAATGTGCTTACATTTAAAGCCTAGTTGTGGACGCATTCATGTTACATAAACGTGTGAAAAAAGCCATGTAAGAAATTTCAGTTTTTTGAAGAACCTCAGAAACATCTCTGTTCTTTCAGCCATTTCCTGAGCATGAGGGTCAACATTGACCTGCCTTAATTTAATGGCACATATTCTCTGCTGCTTTCCTCTCACTGACCAAATGTGCTCAAATAAAGGATTTCAGATTTTTCTCAAATTTACAGTGAGGCAAAAGTACATTTATTTGAAGTCTTTCCGTCTAATCATTGCTTTGTCTGTACATATGGAATGTAGATGATTTTGAAGCTAATTTTTACCTAAAGAGGCTCAATATGCATCTGCTTTACTAGGATGGCTGGTCATGTCGTCTTTTCCATTTTGAGTGGCAGAAACAGAAATTGTGGAAATACTAATTAAAATTTCCTGAACACTCCTGTAAAGTTGTTAAGGATGCTGCTAAGCCTGCTAATGGTCATTCTGTACAAAAAAAATCATATTTTTTAAGCACAGAATTTTTTTCACTTTTCAAAGAAATTGAGTTTAGATTGAAGATAAAATCTTTAGTTTAAAATTTTACTACTCAAATGAAAATGTGTTTACTTTGAAGCGTTTTGCACTTTTTTTCCATTGAATCTAGATATTGCTGTAACATTTTCCCCATTTGGCTGCAACTTTTTAATATATATCTTCTTTTGCCAATAGATCTCTGCTGAAGAACTCTCAAAGTCGCCAGAGTTTGCCCGGGTCTGCTCTTCAGGTGAGAGATACGATCTCAAGCTTTGTTTTTTTTTGTTTTTTTTGCCATTTTAAAAGCTTAGTATTATGAAAGATGAACACGAAGCTAAAAGTTGGCACGTTTGAGACACTTAATGCCTCTTTCCCCCCGCCCCTCTCAGAATGCTGGTCTAGATGGAAACAACTCCCTGTACAACCCGGCCTCGATAGGCAGCATCGCGCTGCACTCGCTGCCTCACGTTCTCCAGGAGCAGATGAACGGAGCGCTGGCCAACGGATGTGGCTACCAAAGTGACAGCAGCGCAACGCAGTCCCCTCCTCAAGCTTTGTAAGTTCTCCCTTCCCCCGCCTTCTCCGCCGCGCTCCTCCCCGCTGGTTTGAAACGTCAGTTCTGACAGCGCGCGTCCTCTCCTCAGTATTAAAGAAGAGCAGGAGGACGAGGAGATCAGCGAAAACTATCCCTACGAGTCTCCGGAGAGCACGGACGAGCATGGCCACAGCCCCGAAATGCTCCAGGAGGAAATCAACGGCAGCCCGGAGAGGACCGAGCTTCACTTCGATCGCGTGCCTTCTCTCTGACGATTAGGTCCAGCTTCTCCACGGCGACGCCAAATCACTCACAACATGTGTGAAGTGGCATTCCAGAAAGCAGCAGCTTCATCTGTGTAACCAAACACTCTGTCCTTTAGAGTTTTGTTTCCCTTCTTCTTCTTCTTCTTCTTTTTATTTTTTTTTATTTTTTATTGTTATAAAAATTTTGGAGCATTAGTTTTTGTTTGGTAATCTAGCTCTCAGCTGTTTTTGTACAGGTGATTGAGATCACAATAAGACGTTTGTGAAACTGTTTGTGATTTTTCTCATTTTATACAGTTTATCTCTTCACAATAATAAAAAAAGACCATGATGAGAGAAGCCAAAGGAAAGGGAACACCAATAGTTAGCACTTAACAATAAACGTTCCCTTGTTTTAATTGCAGCTTTGTGCTGTGAGGGGGGCCACACTACCTGATTTTATTTTTAGTAATCATTATATATGAAGATTTGTAGAGGACATAAGAAAAATGTTGCTATAAAAATAAAAATGTTCACTGCCAACATGATCTGTTTGTATTCAAAGTATAATCGATCCAGCTGATCTGAAGAATACACTGCTTCTTTATATTTAAGTTTTTCACCCTTTCATGAACATTACATTATAAAACAGATTTTATCCTTATTGTAAACCAATGCATCTCTATGTATATTAAATTGCTCATGATCTATGTGAAATTATATGTCTCTGTGATTTTTGTAATTTATTCCCAGGTTGTTCTTGGGAATGTTAGTTTATTAAATCCATTAAGCTCATTTAGATTATAACATATACTAAAATTATTTTTAGAGAGCACATCAATTTGAACATGTCTAATTCAGATATTATATGGACTCCTATTTGATCGATGAATCAAAATTGTTTTTAGATAGTGCAATCATGTAGTGAGATTACACATAAATTGAATTATGTGTGATTCCGTTGATCAAATGCAAAATGAAAATAAAATCTAAAATCGTCCAGCCTGTTCCATCGAGTTGAGTCGCTCTTAAAAAGAAAACTGCGACAGAACCAGGTTCAGAATTAGCATCTGGTGCAGCTGGATGGAGATTTAAAGAAAGAGAAAAAAAAACCCAGAAGCACAGAGTTTAGATTTCTTTAGATGGGAAAGAAAAGAAAAGAGAATGAAGTTATTTATTCAGATTTACTTGTTTAAAACAGTGACTGAACCATGTTGGACCATTCATACACAAGGCAATCAAAAATGCCTCACAGGACATCAAAGGAAAGATAAATATAATAACAGCATCTGCATGAAGGCATGGCATAAAAGAAACAAATGTTTCAAAAAGTTCAGATTTTGTAATCAAAATCTGCAGTAAACACAGAAAAATCCAATCAACCTTCAATTTAACCAAGGTAAAACTCCTTGAGATCAAAGATCTCTTTTACAAAAGACAATAACACAGTTAAGCAGTTAGTTACACAAAAACAGTACAATATCAATAACATCATTAAATTAAAATCGGTCTCCTAAAGTCAGTGTAAACAGTGGCAAATAGTCTCTGTTTATGCTAAATTATGTATTAAAAATGCTTTCTATCCTGATTTAAAAGAACCAACAGTTTTCAGATAGTTTGTTCCAGAGACGAGGGGCATCAAAAACTAAATGCTGCCTCTGCTTGTTCCCTTCTGGTCCAGATAACCAGAAGTAAAGCAGCTCTTTGAAAACCTAACACATTTACACGGTTCATGATTGACAACCTTTACAGGAATTCATTTTGGTGGAAGACTGTGTACTGCTATGGAGACCAGTAGTAGATTTTTAAAAAGTGACAAACAAGAAACCACTTCATCCATTTTCCTATCGGTCAGGACTCCAGCTGCAGAATTTGCAGATGCCTGATTAACGTCTTACGACATGTAAATACATTGTTACATACAGCCCAAAGTTAGTTTTCATCTTCTTCCAAGATTCCAGTAAAAATACACACAACATATTAAAACAGAATGTAGTAGAAAGGATGTAAGTCCATTTATACCCAACACACTCACTTATTCAACCACAAAGGCAGCAATAGAACAACTGTGGATGAGAAAACTCATCCATTCAAACATTTTTTAATTCAGTATCTCCACTCCTATAAGTTCACATGCTTGTGATGAAGTCTTAATAAACCCTGAGCACAGAGAACATGTACTGTAACACACGCCTGTGGGGTTGGCTGGAGCAGTGGGGGGGTTACTGTACTTTTAGCTGCGATCATGTTCACTGGCATCCTGTAAGTCGCCTCTTGACGCAAAGTGGGTACATGTGGAAGGTAACGACTCTGGAGACATGAATTCAAGCAACACCAAATGTTCAGATCGAACAGAGTTCAATCTGGTCCAAGTGAATGGAACGTGGACTCGACACGCTGCACAGTGCCAAGACAAGGAAGGAAAACTTTCAGATGCTAAAATGTAAGTATGTGGTGAACGAAAATGATCTGTGTAAAAACTTTACCTACAGTGGAAACTGACATTCAGCTTACAAGAAGGTTGGCGTTGATCTGGGCATTCTTAGAAAATAAAAACACTGCCCCTTCATATGATCATCTTTCCTTCATAAAGTATGTCTGTGTTACATTTAGTTTATGTCCAAGCTCACTGTACGCAGACCCTCATGTCTAAGGTAGTCAAGTCCATGGACAGAGTGAGTGGAAATGCCTTTCTATTTTAAGCTGCTGCACCATGTTAAACATCTACAGCACTGCCAGAAGAGAGCAGTTTCCATGTTAACGATGCAAGACTTTATTTTAATTCAAGTGAGACTGTTGAAAATGATGCATATTTTGGTTACAAAACCCCAGATTTAGCAGCTCCCCATATAAACCTCAGTTTTGAACAATTTTTACAGTGCTACAGAATGTTTTGAGCCAACATTCGCCGTTCATATTTTGTTTCCAAATCACCAGACTTCACTAAAAGCCTTAAGTAGTTTTGGTCAAAATTTCTTGAGACTTTCTGCAGAGATCTTTGGAAGTTTTTCTTTGGACATCTTAACTCTAACTAAACGGAAAGGATAAAATAATATTAAATCAACTGAAAAGAGAAAATTATTCAATTTTCAGTTGGATCCACAGACACTTAATAAAAAAAAGTTTTTTTGAATCATTATTATTATTTTTTAGGTTGAATCCCTAAAGAAAAACACATTACCACACAATGACAAAAAATAGCTATCTTGTGTTGGGACTTTGTTGGATCCTTTGTCTTTTTTCCCAGAGATATGACTTTCAGATACTATTAATCTAGAGTAAATTTGTTTTAGGCCTGATGCTTACCTTGTCTTTTACATGATCGCTTTATTCATTTCCAAGCAGACATTGCATAAAATATTGCCAGGTACAAGAACTGAGCAGAAACTGAATTGATTAAGAACCAAATTCAAATAAAAACTGAAAAATGAAACATCCAGCAACCCCAAACATCTGTGCATTAAACCTACATTTAGGATTCAGAGACAAAGTATTTGAAGCAATAATATGACCCTTAAAAATCCTTTCAAGTACAGTTCCACTACCACTGTTTTTCTGTATCACACTTGCATGAAACAACTTAAATTAATAGTAAATACAACAATGTAGTTTTGATTGTAACATAATGCCAAACACTAAATCAAATCTTCCTTTTGTTGCTTTGGTGTGAATGACGTTCAGCTATGAGAACAAATCGGACCAAGGAGTTTCCTGGACGGTGGTGAGCCCCGTTGTTTTCACCTACAGAGTCATTCAGTGTAAAGACCTGCTGGATCCCAGGAATGACACTTTGCTCCGTGGACACACAGAAGACCAAGAACTTAAAGGCACCACGAGTAACTCAGAACCTGTGAAACGATTTGTTGTGATTGATAAAACTGTACATGAATTGTACGGCTCTAAGGTTTCTCAATACTTTGATGCCAAGGGAGTCATTTACAAGATTCTTCCTCTGCCCACCACTGAGGAGAATAAGAACATGGAGTTAGTGACCAAGATCCTGGAGGAAGTTCACCACTTTGGGATTGACAGACGTTCGGAGCCAATCATCGCGCTCGGAGGCGGGGTCTGTTTGGACGTGGTTGGTCTGGCAGCGTCGCTCTACCGACGAAGGACGCCGTATGTTAGGGTGCCGACGACTCTGCTGTCGTACATTGACGCCAGCGTCGGGGCAAAAACGGGGGTCAACTTTGGTGGGGGGAAAAACAAGCTGGGAAGCTACGTTCCACCAGTGGCGACATTTTTAGACAGCTCATTCTTCCAAACTCTGCCTCTACGGCAGATCTCCAATGGACTTGCAGAGATGCTAAAGGTGCTTGTCTGTCCATGAGCATGGATTGATGAACGTTCTTGCATGTGGAACAATAATTGTGGGATTTCTGTGAAGCACACAAACTAACTCGGTTGTCAGATCACTCAGTAAAACACATTTTAGCCTTGTTGATATGATTCAACCATCTTGTAAATCCTAAACAAACCAGAAACGCCATCTTGCTGCAAGACCGCAGCACTAAAAATGGCACCACTTAGCAGCCATCAATTAAACTTTTTAAATTATAGAATGATTTGAAATGAATCTTTAATAAGATTTTATACTATATTAAATTAATACTTGATGCTAATATATATTTTTAATATTACATATAATTTCTATTAGTAGAATTAATCAAAAATCATTTCGTTTTAACATTTAATGCTCCACTAATTAAAATAATTTTTACAGTATGCCAAATTAATTAATTTGTTGCAACTTTTACTACTTTTGTTTTCTTTCCTTGTGAATTATGTTCACAAAAATAAAAATAAAAATAGATGGTTCACCATTCATTAGAAAATATTCTTTATATTAACTTCTTACAAGGATGCATGTGGCAGTGCAGAATATATTATTTAAACACGTCTGTTTGGACCAAGTTGTACGTCACAAATTAGTTTCATACCTGATTTTATTTAATATTCAGCTTCGATAGTGAGCGTATTGATGTAATGATTTCAGATGGCCCTGATGAAGCACCGTGGCCTATTTGAGCTGCTCGAGGTGAACGGCAGAAAAATGCTGCATGCCAAGCTGCAGCCCTCCGAGACCTGCGGTGGCTCCGCACAGGAAGACGTTGCTGCAGCATCCATGCGCATCGCCACAGAAACAATGCTGGAGGAGCTGGCTCCAAATTTGTGGGAGGATGATCTGGATCGGCTGGTGGACTTTGGGCACATTATCAGCCCTGAGCTAGAAATGGTAAAGGAACAGTTTTCAATGTATTTTACTGTGCCAATACACAAACTAACAAAAAGCATGTTCATCAGCAGGGGAAACTTCTGGAACACAAAGTGAAGAATATGTTTATACAATTTGTCATAAAACATAACAGTAAAAAAAAAACAAAAAAAAAAAACAAGAAAACATAAAAACAAGTATTACACATTTTAAAATATGTATAATATCAGTGAACACTGGCAGTAATGCATTTGCAAACAATCCATCTTGTTATAAATAAGTGCAGCTAACGAGTTTCCATCTTTTCTGACCACCCAGAGGGTTTTGCCAGCGCTGCTTCACGGGGAGGCAGTCAGCATCGATATGTCCTTCATGGTGTATGTGGCTCATGAAAAGGGGCTTCTGACAACACAGGAGAAGAGCCGCATTATTCAGTGCATGCTGGGTATGGAGCTACCTGTGTGGCACCAGGAATGCTCCCTGGTCCTGGTGCAGAAATCTTTCAGGGAGCGTCTGAGGCACTCGGCCGGCTCCCTGAGGATGCCTCTACCAACAGGGCTTGGAAGAGCAGGTGAAGTAATAAATTCTTTTTGGCCAGTATTTGATGTGTTGGTATCTTTAATTACCAGTGTCAGTAATAGAATAATAAAAAAAAAATGTTAATTTTATTAATTTTACAGAAATCTTCCATGACATGATAGAAGACGATGTCATATATCAAGCCTTTCAGAAGTGGACAGAAGAACTTTCTACCTTTGCTAGTAACCAAATAAACTAATATTAATAAAACAAACAAAATCAGCAGTGCTAACTGTAAAACCATATTCTGTGTCTTTACATATTCAAAATATGGTCCATAAAAAATTGGGACATGATGGTAACATCATGGCAAGTCCAGGAATAGATTTTATTACTCAAGTTAAAATGCATTCATAAAATTAGAAAATACATCTCTACAGAATATGCTTGGAGATCTATAACTTTATTCCAAGTGATTTTTAACAAAGTTTGAACAGCATCCATGTTTACAGCCTATAAATGTAATAGCTTAGGAATAGTATAATTTAGCAGCTGTGTAAATCTCCGTAAGGATCGACATTTTTTTTAATTTAAATTATTAGATGTGCAATATTTTTAAAATTGCAGAGAAAACACACACGGTCAAAAAGTCCAAATAAATCTTTTAATATTTCTAACAGAGTAGTTTAACATCGAGTACCAATGAGTGTGAGTTAACAAATCAGTGGGCGCAGTAAGTATTGCAACACTTATCTCTTAATAACTGTGACAATGAAAACAGTAGTAGAACACTTTATGAACCACAGGAATAAACTTGTTCAGACACTCAAGTACCAAGATAAAATGGTTCTTCATTAGTGGATTTAAAACACACCACAAAATATCGAAGTGCAACACCCAACCTTTAAACCAGGAGCTACTTGCTCTTGATTGAAAGGTTGCGTGTTATTCTTATTACCCTAAATCTTACAATCATAAGGGTCCATCTGCAGTGACTCAATGGTCACATACAAGCTTTTTTACTGGCTTTCAATGAGTTGGTACAGAGTGTACTCAGTAGATTGTAACACTGTGTGACGCATGACAAAATGCGACAAAATATATATATTAAAAAAATGTTATTCTTGGAACCATGTCTTTCATACTGCTTAAACAATTTTTACCAAAACTATATTTTACAGACTAGCATTACAGCTCCTGTTTCTGGCAAAAGGTTATGAAAGACACCATCAGCAGCTCAAAACCTATAGTTTGTACAAATATACTGCATCTTTCGTTGTTGGCACAATTGCTCAACTACATTCATGCTACAGTCAGAAAGATTTTAAATGTTCAGTGTTATTCTAAGAACACACAGCACAACAGCAATATCTGAAGCTTAAAAGTGTTCAGTAATAAATACATATGTACGCTGTATTTAAAGACAACAACAAACAGTGGTTCAATTATGTTGCCGTTTTTTATTTTTATTTTTTTCAAGCAAATGCTAAAACCAGTCTACACTATCTTTAACTAAATGCTAGCATTTGATAATTGGGAGTAAAAAGGACACTATAAATCAGGTTAGTGTAAATGGTCTTTAATTTGAAAGGTATTTGGTCACAATTCAAATTGGTGGACAGACTCAAACTAAGAAGGTTCACATTTTCCAACCTACAGGTCTTTGGGCTCAAGGACTTTTCAAAGAGTTCTTTCCGAAATCCAGAAATGTTCACCTGTTAGTGGTAGCAAAGTGGTAAAGTGGTAGTCAAAGTAAAGTGGCCATGATTGCATCCCATAAGCTATTCGTCACTTTCACACAAAATTCCCACAATGAACCTTTTTATTTAAATAAATCCGTCTTGTGCATTAGCTGGAGACACTGGTGGTTTCCGTTTCTAATCTGCAAATGAATTCCTCTGTTTCTTGTGTCCCTCCAAAAGCTTTTGTTAGCGGACATATTTTTTAAGGCTATTTCAGGTTGGCCACTTCCTGTCTTTATTTAGCCAAGAAAACTGCTGAAAATTTGGCTTCTACATATGTCTGCATGCTTTGATTGGTCGTTAAATTTATAACTTTTGGAGCTCCATTTTAAACGTAGCTTTTCAGCCATCTTTTCCCACTTTATCCTTTAACATTTTCATCTTGTTTACGCCGTTGTCTAAATTTAGCTTTTGGAGGCTAGTTGTTGTAAACATTAATCTTTGCGAGTCATACTTCCTTTGGCGCCATTGGTCTAGCTCACAGGTACAAGCCAGCTATTTTTTCAGAGGTAAAAGTAAAGCTTGACAGTTAGTGACCCTAAATTAAAAAGAAAAAAAAAATCTGCATCTAAGAGCTAAGCAAAGTACTTACTGTAAAAATACATTACAGTCTGTCATATATGCTCATTTAATTACATCTTTGTCTTTTTAATCATGTTTGAATTTAAACATGTTTCACTACTCACTCTTTGTGAAGTACTTTGTGATTTCTACTTGCAAAAGGTAGATATATAAGATGGACTTACTAATTTACTAAGATGTTTTAGGTTTCATTAAATACTGAACACTTTGAAGTGTTTAGCAAATTATTTCTTGTGGTTCTTGAGTTTAAGAGATGCAGTTTGTTTTCTCACACTGACCAAAAGTCATTTCCTGTCACTTTTGGAAGGGATTTTAAACCTTATTTCTTTAGTCTATAAAGCACCAAATACCAGCATAATCATTCTCAAAATATTGCATGATTCCTCATATATTACCAAGGTAACAGAAGGCACTTAACTGAAATGGAAATTGAATTATTACTGTCAAAGGCTACTTCATAAATGACAACTTCAAGACATGATGCGTCACAGGCACAACTTCAAACATTGCATAGTTTGACAAAACGGAGACTGTGCTGCGTCAGAGATATCAGTAATGGCACATGGTTATTCAGCAACAACTTTTGCAAACTGCAGAAATATACAGCACATGTGTACTTCGGTTACTCGACTCTCAAGTAAAACATTGTACGTTTCTGCACAAAAGCCCAACATACTACAGTTCAGTTCACAGAGGTTAATCCAGTGTTTGGACAATTTCATGCATTTCAGACAAAATCAGTCTCCTTATTCTCAGCATTAAAAATTTCACATACTGATAAAAAAAACAAAACAAACAAACAAAAAAAAAAACCCGCCCTGAATGTAAAATGCTACTGAAGTGGTACAAATATGACTAATATAAAAAAAATCTGAGGATAGAGAGCAACACCTCTGCAGTGTTTCATTACTGTGTGCCAAGATCTCCAACAATCCCGTGTGTCTTATTACTGCTTATATAAACTCAGTCTCATATTTCAAGACAATTTTTGAAACCATTTAGTATTTTTTATGGTTTTGGCAGTGAATAATATATTGGTAATTTATCTATTGCAGCCTAAAGAGCACTTTGTAGTTAAAAGGCATTGTGCTGAAACTTTAGCCTCTCTTTGTAGTTTGATGTTTCCTCATAATGCTAAGTAAAAGTGTTGAATTTGTGTATTTTAAAAATCTTGATGGAAATTTTGGGGAGATACTTATTTTAAGAGTGATTTCAGCTTCTCTCTCTCCTTTTCTAATAAATACGACACTTTTCAGGGGAATGTTTAGATACAATTATGTCTAGAAAGAGTCATAAATAGGATAAAATTAACAAACGTTTAATATTTATCATGCAAGTAATTTCACCTGGAAGACCGACAGAATCAGCTAATGTGTGCATAGCAATACAACGATAATGTACAAACTTTTTAATAAGGCATTGGCACATTCAAGTTCAATCTAAGACACAAGGAGTGTAAAGCACTATAGTAATAAATATCCTTCCTTCTATTATTGCTACTGATTTTCAAAGGAGTGTTCACCTCACCACAAATATCTACACCTCTGACTGTGATTTATAGTTTCCCTAGATTCTTTGGAATCAATAGAAAAAACAAAACAAAACACACAATCTAACCTCTATCGAAAGATAAATGTATAATTTTTAAATATAAAAACATCTAATTTTTGTAACTCATTGTCACCAAAGCATTGATTAAAGAAAATACTTTGAAATCAGTCCTTGTAGTCAAGGTTGAAAGCTTAGAAAGACAAACAATAGGGGGAAAAAAAAGAATGAAATGGAGGCGATACAACATGTAAACATAAAAATGAAAAGAAAGGTAACCCCCACCCTGCCCCACAAAACAAAGAATAACTGCACCTGTGGCCTCTTGTTTTCTGGCAAGATGGAGGGATTAAAGATACAGAAAAAGTGTCTACCACTAGGGTGCGCTAACAGCCTTCTTCATTCTCATCCATGCTGACGCTGCTCTTGCGACTGCTGTCCTTTGAAGTGTCTGGGGAGACGGAAGAGAGCAAAGGGTCCCCACCTCTGACGGGTGATAAGTTGTCTTCCATGAGGATGTCATTGAGTTTGGATCCTGCTTTGCCGTGAACGCTGCCGTAGTGGCCCTCCGGGAAGTTGGAGTGGCCTTTGGTCAGCTCCAGCGTGCTGGGTTGCTCCGGAGTGCCGGCGGGGTGGTGTTGGTGGTGAGGGTGGAGCGTGTACAGGTCTTGTTGACAGTCCTCCAGAGCGGGCTCCTGCTTAATGGGCCGCACCCCAGCTTCGGCAGAGCAGAGTGCCGAGGACGTGATGGCCAGACCGTGAGCCCGAGCCTGCATCTCCAGCTCCTGCAAGGTACAAGAGAGTGACTTTAAGGTTTGTGTGTCTTTTATGCGTCAGGCAATATCCATCTGTCAAACAGGTTAGCAGAGATGAGGTCCTTTAGAGAGACATTTACATTCTCACTGTTACATTTCTATACTTACAACTACAAACTTGAATGTATTTTCTTAGTATTTTAAGTGACAGACCAAGACAGGCAAAGTTTACAAATATTTCTTTAAATAAAAATCAGATATGTGTTGCATGCATTTGTTTTCAAGCACATAAATTGTAGCGAAAATATATTTTCTATATCATTGTATTACAGCTGCAAGTCTGTAATACTTGATGCTTTTTGTCAGATTTCATTTAAAAAAAGATGGAAGTTTTTTATTCGATTTTTTTCACTTCACAATATGCACCATTTTCTGTTGGTCTGTCATAATCGATTCAAATAGAATACCTTAAAGTTTGTGTTTGTAAACTGATAAAATATGAAAGAGTTGCTGAATCCTTTTGAAAGGCACAGTACAGGTTTACACATAATATGCCATAATGGGCATTACTCCGTTCTCTTGATATATTTACCTGTATTCTGAGCATCAAATGTCGGTTGGCGTGCTCCAGTTTTTTCTGGCGGTTCTCCAGCTCCTTGGCCCTCTGCTGTTCTCGCTGCAGCTTTCGGATGTAATCCACTGATGCCTTCAGGATGGTGCCTTTGTTCCAGCGCATGTCTCTAAAAATCACAAAGATGCCATTATGCCTTTGCTTGACATTCTCAACATTAAGAGTTGCTTTAAGACAAAAAATGAGAAAAGTTTGGTATTTAACAACATGTGATTGCAGTGTTTCAGATTGAAAACCTCTAAAATGCTATAAGAGCAAGACTAGCAAGGAGTGCTTCAGAGCTGCAACATCACAGGCTAAAACGATACGATGTGAGGATTAAATTAAAAAAAGAATAATGTCAGAGAAAATGAATTATATATAGATATATAATGGTAATGTCTGAGGGGAGTGGGTTTATCAGAATAAAAAGTAGGGCTTTCAAACAACTAGCAAATGTTCTAATATTCAACATTGCTGCACAGTCTGGACCACAGACTGTGCAGCAACCCTTACTGATTCACTAAAGGTCACATTTAGCCTTCAAGCAGAACATGGGTTATCAAATACACCAACGTGTAGTTTTAAAGTTCAGCTGCAGCTAATACAAGAATTCATCAGTTACACAAATCAAGAGCATTGCCTCAGATGTTACAGCGTTTTCTGGAGCAAAATCCCCCTTGTGGGTTTCCTCAAACAACGTTTCCTTGAGTTTCTGTTTGCAGAGATAGCGGCATAGAGAGGGGACTTTGCAATAAAAAATAATATTAAAGGAATACAGATTATATATATATATATGAATATTCTAGAACAGGTTTAACTTTTCTATTCCTTTTAAGTTTACAGTGTTAGGAAGATATATCTTCACAATCAGTTACAGAAACCACATACTGTTATAATCTTCAGATATGAGAATACGACAATCCAAAGAAAGCATGAATCAGTTTATTTTTTTCAAGCTTTCTGAAGCAAAATCCAAGCAATGGGAAACTTACGGGTCATTGGATTTTGGAATCAAAGTCCCCAACTCCTTGATACGATCATTGATGTTAAACCGTCGTCTTCGTTCAACTGCAAAACAAGCGAGGAAGTAAACAAACATAGCTCCAAGATTTATTAAAGAGCAACTGTACTATTTCAGAGCCAGAAACTTAAAACCCTTCAATATGAAAAAAAAAATCCCAAATGGCTCTACATTATTTTAAAAATAAGAAATACATGATGTAGTATAAGGATGTTGACTTTGTGTAGTTAACCGGAGATATGAAACGCCAGCAAAAAAAATGTAGTATTCTCTAAAATTAAAATACGTTCTAAACAAAATTTTGTCATAAGGATGTATGGTCACTTATTGGCAACTCAAAAAAGATGCAGTGGGCACTTTTTACTTCCCTCATAGCTCCTAAACGCAAGAAAAATGAGTGAAAATAGTGACAGAAGAGAGGGCAGATTTCTTATTAGAGTATGAAACAACTCAAACATTGGATTCAAAGGACAGGAAAAAAAACAAAGTTGTAAGAGAAAGAAATTACATAGTTCATACTATTAATGATAAGAGCAATAAGTCAGCAGTCAGACGATCAAAGAGCACATTCCTTCTGGAAGAAAAACTCGTCTAAGGCTGCTGTCAGTACAACACATCCGATAACGACTACGCATTAATCTGTAAACTTCTATAAACAACAACTCTATAAATAGTCCTTCTCTACATACTATTATTAGGTGCAGTGACTCATATTTTTGAGTATCACAGCTATATGACGGAGAAAGTGGGGCAGTATGTAGTGTGGTAGATTCCCAATCCTTGACGCTGTAATCCAGAGATTTGAATCCCAAACCCCAAATTCTTTAGCTCTGCAGGCTGTTCAGAAATGTTTCCTTACTTCCAGCTTCTCACTGGACAAATCAATATTTGCTCATTAAAAAGCCAAACCAAAAAAAAACACTCAATACTTCACCATTGCTACTTTTATCTGGCATGCTCAGTTTTTGCATCGATGCCATAGCTTGGTGTTTGCATATGAGGTCAACCCTCTCAAGTTTCAGCTGTGTTCTGTTTGTGTTTTTACCATTTTATAGTCCTAGATTTTCGATGTAGAAATGAACATGATCAAAATGAATAAGAAATAAAGACATCATTGAAAGGGATTTTTAAGTTATTTGGATAGTGCGTCAAGCAAAACAGTTTGTCAAACGTTAATTTTGGCAAACAAAATAGGATGCTGCGATTGGAACTTACTCAAATTATGGTTGTCTTTCTTCTGCCTTTCTTTTGCGAGGGCTCTTACCTCAGCTTCTGGGAAAAGGTGCTTTGGTTAGTTCAAATTAATGGCGCAATAAATGCTTTACATGTGATTTGAAAGAAACGGCACTGGTGTTGTGTAGTTTGGAGATAAATACTGAGACTGAGACGTACCCACAGGGAATCCCTCTGGCCTTTGATAGGTGTCAAATTTTCCACAGGATCCAGTCTTGTCCAGCATGTGCATGATGGCCGGGGATTGAGACACTACGTAGCAGATAACAAGAAAAATACACAATCAGTGCAAAAAAGCCTGTATATTCATCATCCCAACCCCCAGGCAGGTAATATTGTTAAAGAATTGATGCAATCGTAAATTTAAATCCATAGCCACCGTCTGTGTGAGATCTGCTCTGCTTCCTGCTCACCTGAGTATTCCCTTTTGATGTTAGAAAGGTTGGCAGGGCAGGAGTTACTGACGGGCAGGCCCTGCTGAGGCATGCCCTGATTACCGTACATGTCCATGAGGTTAGCAGGTACAGGGATCTGGGGGAGCGACGGAGAGAATACATCTATCTTTATTATAGAGGCTTATCAAACCGCAGTCATCAGAATGACACCGTGGTGAGAAAATGTCAGATTTGATGTTAGGGTTTTTATTGCAGTCAGGCAAATGGCATCACTCTGTGATCCGCCAATACGGCACCAAGCACTTACTGAACTCATTAATTACCACATGCTTTACTGTTTATTAGTGAGAAAAGTAAACAAATGTGCAGAACCACATGGACGTCGCTTGAATATGTAAGCTCAAAAATGTCAGGCTATTTCCATTAGCATGCAGATCATTTATTCTCAGTCTCTTATATGTTGTGACCTTTCACAGACAGCTCTGTGCCGACAGTAACAACACCAGAAAACTCACACACCGTGTTTGCCATCTGCAGTCCGGGGTCCATCAAGCCGAGGATCTCATCACTGTAACTGGACTCCAGACTAATAATGTCGTCAATGACATCATCCATCTGCAATCAAGACACAAAAGCCGAGAGTCAATTAGCTTTATTAACGGGAAATGTGAAAGCACAAGGCGTTTACAACGAGACCGCTCACACCTCTTTCTCGCAGTTAGAGTTGAGGGTCAGTAAGGCCATAGGGCTGTTGGGGGCGCTGTTGCCCGGCCCTGGCGGCATGCCCCCGTGGTCAGAGGACTGGTTGGGGCAGGGCAAGCTCAACGCCTGGGAGCCAAGCTTTCCCAGGTACCGCTTCACTTGCTGCTGCTGCGAGCGCTGGATGTGGTACTTGGTTGGGTTTTCCAAATGAGTCTGAACCTGTTGATCGAAAGCAGAAAACGTAATACTCTGAGATTACGGTGACACCTAATAGGTAGGAGAAGGTCAACAAAGGAACAGTTTTACTTAAACATCCGAGTTGTTGCAAAAATATTTCTCAAACTTGTCTGATAAATCGCTATCCATGTCCCCCTTTGACTATGGTGAAAGCTTAAACTACTATTATGAGCTTCAGATGTTAAAATGAGTGGCTAAATTAAAAATGTAACTACAGCTTACGAGAATTTGAGGCTTTCATTTGGAAGCGTATTTCCTGAGTGAGACCGCCGTGTTGACAGAGGTGTCAAAAAAAGACTTTTTGTTGTGCTGGGCGACAAACTCAATTACAAAATAAGTAAAAACAAAAACAAAAAGAAATCTGAACTGAGCTTGAAAAGAAATGAAGTCTATCGTATTTTGAAAAGAACATGTTTAATGAATTTTGGGATTAAAACTACCTTAGAACTGATAACAGGACGACTGTCCTTTGTGTCAAATTCATCTAAGCAAACAAATGAAAGGGGTTCTTAGGTGCGAAGCATCAATCCACGCCCAGAGCATCTGGCTGGTGGTTTCTGATCTGACTGTTCATGTCTGATGTCCAGTAGTCAGCTCTGTCTTGGTCATGTTCAGCCCGGCATGTCCAATATGCGACAACTGACATGCGCTAACCGATAAGACACACAGAGACACTTCTGGTGTCATTAAGTTTTCCTGAAAATATTGTTAAAATCTTTCTGGTTTCATCTCATTCCCATTAAACTGTATATCACCTGGTCTTGTGAGCTTGATTAATAGTTGCTCCCCTTTTCAACATTGAACTGTAATACTTTAAAACATTGAGGCTTTTATTCTATGTGTGTAAAGGAGCATTTTAAATGTTTTTTACCTTCAGAACCAACCCCGTAAAATATGAATCAAACCTTGAGTCAAATACAGTATTCTACTTTAGTAATATTATTTAAACCAAAGTTTGTGATTTGTACACCCTTTACTCCAACAGTGAAGATTATTTTCTTCCTAAAATCTGGACATATCTTTGCCCCTCTAGTTGCTACAAAGTTTTAGTTTGTCAAATTAAATTACTTTTCAAAAAAAGGACCAATATAATCAAAAAAATGATTCAATATGTTTACAACTTAATTTAAGATGGTGTCGAGTGTTGCCATCCAGCTCTGCACATAAGTTGCAGTTCAGTTTGATATCTGAGGCTCATTAATCCGCCAGCATTAATGAGTCAGAAATGTATATCTGCAGGCAGGCAGACCAACACAACACCCACACACACACACACACACACACACACCTACATACATACACAAACTTCAGAGTGTTTGTCAGACTGTAAAGCGTGTTAAATGGAGCGGAGTCGCTGTAATCCATCTCACATTTGGAGGTCTAAATTTAAACTTTCCTCCGTTTGGCTTGAATATTCGCCAAAAAAACAACAAAAAAAAAAAATCTCTCAACATCTTTACAAAAATCAACAACCAAAAAAAATGTTTTAAACAATACCCCTGCACTGTTAAATATATTACAACTGGAGTCGAGACAGTGAAGTGGACCAAATTCTGATCAATTAAATATACTGTTTAGTTTTTTTTCTATATAAAAGACATACCTCATAAGGTTGGTATCCAAGCATCTCAAGCATATTTCCTCCTTTGAACCGATAAATTTAAGCAAAAATTAAAAATACAAGCGTGATTTTTTTTTCCTGCCAAGATGCGCTGCAGCAGCTGCCTCCTCTGCTGTGCCTGCTGGAGTGAGAAGACACACATCCAGCTCAGCTTTTCAAAGGCAAGAAAACTAATTAGCTATGCATGTCTGGGAATCTCAGTGAACACAATGATCCTTTTCAAATTTGTGTTGTTTTATGTAAAAACTGTATTTATTTCTTTATGGTGTGTCACTTGATGTCAGGATACGCTGCCAACAGTTAGGGTCTTTGTTTGAGAAAGCCACTTCTTTAACTGAACCTTGCCCAGGGCCGTGTCTTTGCCCCATCCACTTTTTAACCCATGTGGATGCCTGGTATGTGTTCCCAGTTTAGCGCAGCACAAAGATTAAAGTCTTCTTCATTGTCTTAAGTCGGCACTTTGCTTCTCTAAATGAGTTTATTGAAATGAACAAGAACCTGTCTATTTTTATCACATTAAACACCACAGGTCCAGAATAAACAGTCGGCTAGTTTCTGATATTTCCACTGCATTTGAAAAAAATTCTTTGGTACTCAAACAGTACATGAACTGAAGCAAACAATGACACATGCAAATCCTATGAATAAAAGATAGTTTTCAATCAAACTCTTGTGTTAACAGGAAAACTTTTAAATCAGAGTTAGAGTATAAAACAAGTGCTTAAGCAGATGTCAGTTTGATCAATCATGCAAACAATGAAAGACCATAACACAACTTCACACCTACCAAAACAAGTTCATCCAGTCAATCTGAATGGCTGGGCAAGGGAAGCATTAATCAGAGAAGCAGACCAAAGAAACTATGGAGGAGCTGCAGAAATCCAAAGCTCAAAATCTATAAACACGACAACCATATGTTTTGTGCTTCAGAAATCTGGCATTTGTGGAAGATTTGCAAGAAGGCGGCCGTCACTGAATGTAACAAATAAGATGAGCGTCCAAATATCGCGTTGGTTTGTGGTAAAAATATGGGGAGAAACAGTAAACATTTGGAAGAAAATGCTCTGGTCATATGAGACAAAAGTGAAACTTTTGGTTTATATGCAAAACAGTTATGTGTAGAGAAAAACTAAGAGTCCACATCGTCATGAACACACAGAATTGTTTTTTATCGAATACAGAGAGCTACAACAGAATGAGAAGAACTACTGCTGAACAAAACACAAAGACCTGTTTTACAACAGTCCAAAAAAAAAAGAAAAGAAAAACAATGCAATCTAGTAAGGTCCTTTATTGGAAAATCAGATGTACCAGCAACAAGTTGTTAGCACTTTTGTTTTACAGGTACAGCAGTAAAAAAATATTTGTCCTTAGATAGTAAATTGGTACATTTAAAACATAGGATGAGTCTTTCTGTATAGCTATTAAAAATAGTATATTCAGAACCTAAAAAAATGTGTATTTTAAAAAAAATGTACGTGTGTATAAATATGGAAAGCAGCAACAGGATTTACAAGAAATAAAGCAATATGTATGAAAATCAAATGGGATGTGCAAATAACAGCAGGAATGTAGATACTTCTTGAGTTTGTTGGGAGTCGTGGTGTTACTGGTTTTAATCTAACAACTGCTGAAAGGAAGAAACTATAATAATGCTTCATTGTGCACCCAGGACACATAAGTATGCCAATGAAGAAGCTTTTCAGTTTAGCAACAGCTTCATATATGGGAGATGGGGGGGACGCTGTCCAACAGTGAAGTAATCGCAGCCAGAGTGCTTCTGTATCCTCAGTTTCTGGACTGGATCCTAGGACAGAACTAGCTTATCTAACTGCTTCACCTTTATTACTCTAAAAACTACTGGAAATATATTATGTGAACTGTGGAGATAAAAACTGAACATTTTGGTGCGAAACTAACCAAGATTGTCAAAGACAGAACAACATATCAACAGTCAAACATGGCAGTGATAGTGTGACGGTATGAGCTGCTGTTCAGCTTCAGACATTTGAAGCAATTGATGGAACCAAGAATTTTGCTCTCAGTCAGAAATTCCTGCAGGATAATATCTGGGCCTCAGTGTGTGACCTTAAACTCAAACACACTGGAAGTATGCAGCAGGTCAATGACCCAAAGTAGGCCAGCAATTGTATCTATGAATGGCTAAAAAAAACTTGTATGTTTTAGAGTGGCCAAGGGAAAGACTGGACTTAAATCTAATTGTTCTTGCCCGACTGTAAGCAAACCATTCATGCTCAAAATGTATCTCAATTAATGAAAATCTTTAAAAACAACCTCTTTGTAATGTAAAATATTCATTGCAAGTTTTAGCAAAAGGTTGATGACAGTTTTTTTCCCCCTTAAAGGCGGCAAAACCACAAACTGCGTATCACTATGGCTGATGAACTGTGTAAATGTCGAATCAAAGGCAAAACAATTGAGCAGAGTGAAACAAAAGTTAACCATGAAGAGTCAACTAAGCAACTATGAATACTCGGTTAGAAAAAGTTATCAGAGAAATGTTGGTCATGTGATTTAGAAATTACCAAGTACCTTGGAACACAAGCTCATTCAGAGGTGCTTGTCCATGCACAGATACAGCATCATTGTTCTGCAGGAGACACTCATGTGAGCCACGTTAACATACAGTTTATCCTGCAGGTATTCTCATCACAAGACCACTGGGCTGACGCCACTATGGGGGGCACGGTTACCGTTTGTCAGAGACGTATGAGGCACAGCAGTGTTACTCTGGGACAAATAATATGATTTATTACCCATTGGATTGAACAAGAAGTCTTCTGTTAGCTCTCATCATTATGTCACTTTATATTAGTGTTTTGCTACACTGCCAAGATTATTTTCTCCGTTTGTTTTTTTTATTTTTTATTTTATTAAGTCCTCAAGAGTTTATTTTCTTCAATCCAATAAATTAAAAATCAAATACATGGATCTTTTTTTTCCACAATTGGAGTCCTTTCAGTGTTTTCCCCACATTTTATGATGAGTTTTGAGAAACCTAAACTACTACTTTATTTAAATTTAACTTTATTCGATGATATTTTAGGTACAAATAAATATTAAATTGGTCTAAAGTAGGTTTAAAAGCAGGTTGAAAAGGTCCTACAATTGGGAGGAAAAGCACAAACGTACATAGCCTACTCTGCCTATGTCACTAGAAATCAACAAATAAAATGCTCTAACGTTATCAATGGGCACTGCACAGGTAAAACCTTAATGAAAAAGAATTACATTATGTCTCATTTATATGCCAAACCTATAGCAGTTTAAACCCTCACATCATTATAAAGTACAGTGTTAGATGAACAGCATGGAGAGAAAAAAATCCTCAGGTGTATTTACTTTTAAGAGGTTGTTAAGGATAGCAATAATTGTGCCACACATTATGCTGGTTTTCTTCACTGAATGAGTCAAAATTAAAGGTTGGTTTTTTTGTTTTCCATTTTAATCAGTGTAATTATGCAACTGCATTGAAAGATGAATTAATCATTTTACATGGTTTTACAGGATATGCCATTAATAGTGGCTGGCACAGACAAAAATATTATGTTAAATGTTATTATGTCATAACATGTTTCCATCTCTACACCAGATTAAAACATGTTTTTATCTTCACATCTTGCCTCACAAAGTTCCTACTGATATATTTGTGAAATACAAAAAAAAAAAAAAAATAAAATAAAAATCTGTCACATAAATCTGTGTTACAAATAATGCATCGGGTTTTTATCTGTGATTCTTAGGAAGACATTGTCTGTAATTTATGGAACAGTTCATTTTCTGCCAGCTGAAAAAAAAACTGACCTGGACTATAGTTCTGTTTCCACAGGCCCATCTATGTTACAGACAGAAGGACAATTTTGTATTTTTACGTTTACTTCTCTTAAACAAAATATCAACGGCATTGAATGTGTCATGTCACCTTTCAAACCTTCTCTCTTTAACAAGTTAGCTCTAAACTTGCATCTGCACAGGGCTTCTTGAACACCGAGACAAAGCCGGGATAATTTCCATGTCTTTTTTTATTTTTTTACATGTCTAAAAAAAAAAAAAAGCAACAAAAATAAGTCCAAGACATGCCACCACTGGAGCTCATTACAACTACATTTTATTCTTACGTACTCACTAAATCCAAATCCTAGATTTTCTTGTTGCAAAAGAAGAAACAAAGGAGGCATTAGGACCATTAAATGCAACAGACACAAAATACTGCTGCCCCAATTTAGCAAATAAGCACAACCGTATAAACCCATTTTTAGAGAAGAGTTAAATGTGTAAAGCTTATGCAAACATTATCAAGTAAAATCAACAATCTGGGATGGCCAAAAGTAGTGCATTGCCATGTAAAGTGCAAGAAAATGAGGCAGAAAATAATCATGAAAAACACATAAATAATCAGCGTCTTATTTTGATCCCTAAATAAAATCTAAGGCCACCAATCTGCATTCAGAAGTTCCCTAATTTGTAAATAATCTACTTGTATGTAATTAGTCTGGTTATAAATACAAGTGTTCGGTTAAGGCCTCTGATGGTTGTCAGAAACATTAATGAACACAAACCATCACAAACGACAAAGGAACACAGAAATCAGGTAATTATGTGGAGAAGTTTGCAAATGATTTGAGCATGAGGTGAAGGTTCAGCTTCCAGCTGGACAACAAGCATAAATGTACACTGAGCAACAATGTGCTGGTTTAGTTCAAAATATCTTAATATGGCAATCTAATGCAACTCGAGCCATTTTCAAAGAAGAATGACGAGAAACAACAGTCCCACAAAGTGCTGACTGTGGTGGGATGAATACTGAACGCCACATCTTTTCAGATTTCACTCTCATGCACCACTGAAGGTAAAATCAGAATAAAATATAGTGAAATTTGGCCAAGTTGCAAAATGGGAAAAAAATTAAAGTGTATGAATATTTTAGCAATTACTTTTTACAGATACAACGCTGCGTGTAAAAACTATTGTCTTCCTTAATCTTTAAAATGACATTATAATAAAAAATAAATAAATATGCGGACCAATGCTCCCCCTTATTTTTTGCTATATTTCTTATCCACCTGATTTAGTTTCTTTAAAATAAACAATTGAGGCCTTTGAGCTTATTTTGTCCTGAGGGAGTTCCTAAATTATCAGACATAATAAGATGACCTCAGAGCTTCAAGGGACTTCACTGAAGCCTCAGGGCCACAGACCACAGGCTTTAAAGTCCTGGTCTTCTCAATGCTGCTTTTGTTGCAACAACGTAAAGTCGGGTGTAACACATTTTCTGTTTGTCATGAAGAGATTATTTTCATAGTGTGTTGAGAAACTCTTAACAGAATTGAGTTTTCCCAAGGTCACGGTCTTGGTTGTACATGAAGCCATCAGTTTTAGGTCTGTAGCGAGTGCAGCTGGATCGTGCGTCCAGCCAGAGAAGAACTGAATTAAACATTTCTCTGCTCAACTTCACACAGTGTACCCTCCTCAGTGTACCCGCCTCAGGTTGCAAGATTTCAAACTGCAACAACAAATTCTGACTTGCAGCATCTGAAGCTGCGGCAAACAAGGCAACTATTTATCCCCTCACTCGTTTTTAAGACAACAACGGGCCGGAGGGCAACGGCAACCTGACCCCTTAAAAGTCAGAAACTCCGCAAAAGAGAGCACAGAGCGTCGCGCTGTATTGGAGAAAAAAAAATGGGTGCATGGTGAACTCAGAATGACAAACAATGATTTGTATGTTTTTTACTTGGATACCGAAGGCATTCCACGATGGTCTGACCAGGATACATTAGCAAGACAGTCACTATTTGCCTTGCATCCTGAAAGAATGGGCCGCTTTGTCTCACAGATACACTGCTAACATGCTTTGCAGAATTTGCAAACAACTGTGATGTTAATGTGAACGGCAACATTTCAGTGTCATGTCGCCCTCTCATTCTGACATACTGTGAGCTTAATATGCACAAGCATTGCAAATCAACACTCCAGGCTAATTAAAACTGTGCCTTTGGCTGATAAATGCTCTTAAAGTTAGCATAACTCATACTAGATGATTATGTTATGGATTATACTTAGTTGATCTCATGGTGAGAAAGCCATCATAAAATTACTTGGAATAAATGTGGGCTGTATATCAAGTATTTTTAGTTTTCTTTTTTCTTTTCAAATAATGCACAAGACAAGCTTTCTTCCACAGTGGTGACAGTGTGACTGGATGAAAGCTTTCACCATGTGGACGGTCCACGTTTGTTCTGTATTTTGATCTTAGTTCCAATTGTTTACAATGGACAAAAACCAAATATCAAAATCCACCCTATGGAATAAAGTAATGATATTACTTTATTCAGCGTTCTCGCTGTCCTTTCCAATGTTGTTTATTTTAGCTTTTGAACATTTAGCATGCATCAACTGGCAATCATGAATTCAAATTAAGTATGTATGCAATGTTTTATTGACACTCTTAAGCCCGACTCACTCTATATCCAAAATTCTTAAAATTATTGAACTTTTCATTAGTCCGATGAGGTCTTACAATTAATTGGAGTAAGCTGGATAACAATATTATACAACTAACTTGTAAATTAACAAGAAAACTTCATGAGAAAATATGTAATTATTTTTTCATCTTGGCATAATTTGGCTTTTACAGCTGCTGGAAACCCCCTTTCAAATAATATATGGGAACAACAAAATTACAGATATCAAGTACTGATATATACATTTTCTTGCCCTTCAAGGGCCTCTCTGGCAAGTCTAATTTCAGAGTTTATGCCTTCTTGCACTATGCTCAGATAGCATACATTCTTTCTAAACTCTTTCAAGAATTTTTCATTTAAAATACAGAATATTAGCCATAAATATAGCAACAGTTTCAGGTAACAAATCTATTTTAAAGCCTTTGGGGGAGCAGTAAGGCACAGTGAGAGCTATTATCTAGAAATGGAGAAAACATGGATGAGTGGTTTTTGGTGGCCAGTCTACCAAAATTACTCCAGCAGAGCATGAAACAGTCAAGAGGTCATCACAAAAGACGAACAGTTGCCATAGTTAAGATCAGTCTTCATAATTCAACAACTAAAATAGAGACTGCACTGACCTGCATCCAAGTAAAAAACAGCTGCTGCCTAAAAGAACACCCATCCCAAATTTAATGAAAAACTTCTTTATGATCTCCAAAACCTTTAGGCCACACTAATCATGCTAATTGCTAATACATGCTAAAACGATTCATCCATCCATCGTCCCTAGAGCGGTCGGGAGATTCAAACGATTCTTAATATTTATATTTATTAACCAATCAGTAACGGCAGGTTTACAAAAACTCAAGACTGCAAGTCGACCACAAAATATTCTGATCAGTGTGCCACTAGTTATGAACTATGTGCTTGTTATGAATCAGTAATTGTGTGATCCAAAAGCATCGAGAGGAGAAGAGTACATTGTTCTTTTCACAGTGGCATAAATCCCTTAAAAATAAACACATAACTTTTAACCCTTGTAGGTAGTTAGCCTACGCAAATTTCAAAGAAGTGTGTTTTTTTTCCCTCTTAAATATGGAGGAATTAAGGCAGTGGACGCTAATTACAAGCATTCTTCACTGAATTAGCGTTCAGTGTGTGGTAAGGCTGTGCTCGCCTTTATCTTGATCCCTAAACTGATCCCATGCTTATTCCCCCAAGAGGTCAGAGGTCAGTTGGTTAATTAAGGGTCCAATCAGTCTTTAGATAAACTCATCTGAGCTTAATGTTTGCACTTTCTGAGGTCCAGCAGCTCTGCCTGGTACCCCTGAGCTCTGTGTGGACTCCACTAATCTACCTACAGACGGGAGCAGGTTAACCCAGCTCAACAGCGCCAAGCTTGAACGGGCTTTTCATTTTGAAGACCACAGTCAAAGAAGAATGTCTGTAAGCTCTGGCAAACACAGAGAAATTACTCAAATTTTACGTATGGTACACAAGGTGGGGGTTCAGGGTGGGGGCGTCCTGCATCTCTCAAAGAGCTTCAGATTATGGTGAGTAGGTCATGTTTATGCTACATGAAGAAGGTAATGATTTCAATGGACTGAATTTGTGTCCTGTGCTGACCCATGCCTCGCACACCTAATGTGATGAAAATGTGTCTAAGCACAAAACCACACATTTTTTTCCAGTTGTTGCAGCATTTTTCAGCAACTAGCATTTTGTTTCTATGCTTTAAAGGACATTTTAGACCACAAAGATTAAACATTAAACATCTTTTTTTTTATTTTCCCATTAGAGGGCTAGATAAGTAACGTCTGTCACCATAAACTGGAAGTGGACACCTTAATGCAACAGATGATCTGCAACATGGTTTTAACTCAAGAAATTCCATTAATTCAGCCTTTAACTTAGTACGTGTATTTAAAAAGAAAATCAGGCAAAGAAAAGCAACAGTGTTGTATAAACTCAACGCTCCAAATAAATAAATCTGTGACTTCTTGCTACATCGAGGTTTAATTGTGGCGTAACAAACAGATCGATTAGCAACTTTTCAAAATGGAAAAAAAAAACCCACGAAAACAGAAAATGGTTACAAGAAGATAGTGACTCGCCTTAACTGTACCACATCCACAGTGAAGGCAATAACATGCACAGTGAGGAGGAAGGTTAAGGCTTATTGTTCGAGAGCTGCAGCTGAATTTTTGTGTGAAATTATTGTATGGCAGTAAAAATCATTTGAAGCCACCTTAATAAAAATGTATGCACTTTATTCAACACAACTCGGTTCTAGTTGCAAAATTGCGATTATCCCAAGTTTTGGATTTTTGGAAATTACTGATATTTTTACAAACACATGAAAAACTAAAATCCCTTATAAACTATTTGAAAAGTCTGCTAAGGAAGGTTCAAAACAAGCCTCAAACATATTTTTCAAAGGAATGAAGAAATAATGTCATGTGAGGTTATGCTACTGCACACATTTACTAAAAGGCTTTTTGCATATATATTCAAAGCTTAATGGTTTGCTTAAATAGATGAAACACCTAAAACAAAAGGAAAATGTAAACTAAAAGTAGCCAATATAAAACCTAGCGCTTTCATAAAGACGTGGAAGAAAGTATTTTCCAACACGGCACACTTACTAAAACCGCGAGGAGTCAGAGCTTAGGTTTGTGTCCAAAACATTTCAAAAACACCGTCACACACAGGTTTTTCATATCAAGAAAAAAATTAAACACAGAACAGCAAGAAAAAGTATAACAGTAACATTTATAAAGGAGCAAAAAGTATAAAATACAGAGATCTTTGGATGGGCTTACATTTACGCAACACAGCTCAACACATTTTTGAAGTATGTTTAACAAAAGCAAAAAAAACAAAAAAAACAATTAGATAAAGAATAAAACTTACCTAAAGTCTTGGTTAAAATGTTTAAGCAAAAGCCAACCAGACAGAAAACCTGAACCACCTTCTGTCCCTTTAGACTGCCAGGGAATCAAAGCTACGAAAAGATGTGAACGTAGCTGAGCAAATAGGATTAAAGATGGCTAAATCCAAATGGCTGGAAGCACAGCGTGCATTAAAGAGGAATTCTCTCAGGAAAGATAATCCCCATATACGCATTTTAACACACTTCACTCACTCCTGCCCATTCTTTTTTTTTCTTCGTTTTTTTTTTCAGTCGTTTGTAGTAAAACCACAACTGTCTGACTGTCTACGCTCGAGTCACCAACATCTATTAATACAGCTGAACCCTTCAGACTGGAGCAGTGACGCATACAACTTCCAGAGGTGGAAACTTTATACAGAACCAAGCCTGCTAATTAAACATGCCGCCACACTCCATCTCCTCCCCTGCAGCCATGGCTGCTTACCTTAAGCACCTCCATTGGCACCTGAGCTCCAGCTGGTACACTGACAGGGACACTGACATTGATAGCGGGGGTCTGGGTCGCTGTGGTTTGTGGGTAGTGGGAGGACTGTTGTCTTTGCTGCTCCCGCCGCTCCTGCTCCTGGAGCTGCTCCCGCATTAGCTGTTGCCGCAGCAGGATGCGTGATGTCATGGCCGAGGAGCTCAGCGGGGGCTTGGAGGCGCCGTGCTGGTCCGACGGGCTGCTGCAAAAGGGAGAGCGGGTAGAGGAAAGATGTCAGATGAGTGATCAGAGAGGAAAACGAGAGCCTGTGATTACAAAGGTGAGATGAGGAGAGGCAGAAAGATGGAGAGTGGCATTAGAGAAAGGGCAAACTGAGGCCATGTGAGGAAGAAGAGGTCAAGCAGAAAGAACAACCAAAGGACCAAGGATAAAAAGAAATCTTACTTATAGAGTTGAAACCAGCAACCAATAAATCAACAACTAGTTAATCTGAGAACCAGTAATCTTCTCTTAGCGTCAAGAATATGTCAAATACACAGCAGTCACTTCTGAAATTACTAAATTTATGCAAATACGTCAAGAGACCATTACAGAGATCACTGAGGTCATTAAAAACCTTTCAGACTACAGGGCCAAAGCAGTGGACACATTTTGTTCTGAGACGATGAAGGGTCTGGACACTTTAGGCTATAGGTGTTATTCTGGCATTCAATAACACACCAAGTGCCAGGATAACACCGGTGGAGTGGCAGAGTCAAAACCTGAGACCCTTCTCAGCCTGCTCCTAGTGCAGGTTGGACTCTGAAGAACTTCCTCTAGCTTCTGAACCCGTTTGCGGTGTTGTTGCCTCACAACCATATGCAATATTCACATAGCAAAGGACTGCTTAGAGGACAGTTACTGTTAGCTAATATATTCCAAGTGTAATGTACTCAAATTTTACATGCTAATGTATCAATGAGTCAGTTGGCTAGTCTTGTGGCAGCTGAGAGGAGGTCACAGGCCTTTCACACCTGATATCAACATCGTTCTATTTACCAATATTATCACCATTATAAGATTTTCTAATATTGTACAGTATTAATTATCTGCCTATATTTCATGACATATCTCCTCCTCTTCTTAAAAAAAATAAGAAGATACTGAATGTGAACATGGCTGTAGTAACGTAACTAAGAAGTTGTGTTGATCTTACAAGATTTACGTGCTTTCATTTTGTCCGTTAGCAAAACCTTTTGCGTGCTTCATTGGAGAACACGTGTACTTGGATGAAAACTTACATCATTAGTAACCAAATAATTAGTGGGAATAATGTAAGCACCTCTTCAAAATGCTTATCTTCAAGGTCTTAAATTAAATTATTTAATATCTGGCAATGTTTTGTCTTTTAAAGGTTGACCAGTTTGATAATAACACTGGAAATATAGATGTTTAAATTTCAAATGGAAACGATTTTTTCCCCCCCATTACGTACACCAAAATTAACCAACACTGCTCAGTTGTGTGTTATGGTAGCCTGGCTGGAGCCAATGTACCAATAATATTTTTTGTTCAGCTTGTTAAATAAGCACTGATCTATATAAAAGGTTTTAATGACTTAAAAACAGAGGGAAAAATGAATTTAAAAATGACATTTTTATGAGCAGCATATCCTCTGGCATTTGTGTATATCTGTTCGGAACAGATTACAAAGAACTTTTTAAGAGTTTCTAAGAAATATGGCCTACATTCAATGAACATCTGTTTAAAAAGATCAAACATGGACCTAATAATTTTTCCTAGAGCAACGAGTCTTTAAGCGCAGTTTAAAATGGATGGAAACTGTATTTTATTTGTGGAAACCAGAATAAGGAGCTCAATCAATGCTTTTTAGCCTTTAAGTGCATCTTAAAAACATTTTTAAAAAAGCAATTTATAGACTAGTCAAACATAGACTCAATTATTCTACACTAACTGCAGATTACTTAGAAACAATTTGTAATTCATCATACCTTTCCTCTATTTGCAAAATAAAAAAAATAGCATTTGTAGTTTAGTAAGATCTCCTCATTGTGAACTAGATGTATTGACACGACTATTGTTGGGAAACTGAAGAGGAGGCAAATCTGAAAACATTTCTACGCAACAGCAAAATATAATAAATTAGAATTCAACATTGCGTATGCTTTAAGATGGTTGTGTTTTTGGCCCAATCGGTGAAGTTGTTAGTTTCAGGATGTATGTCTGACTAATCTGGGATTATTATAAATTAAGATGGCAGGATAGTGATCTATTATCAAAAAAGGCTAAATAAAACTTTCTAACAGATCTCACTTCACATATACCAAATTATTTCCTTTAAAGGATCCTTACAGACCTGGTTTCAGAAAACATGAGTTGTTATTGACAACAATGAACCACTTTAGTCCAAGGTAGATTTTGCAGATTTTAACGTCGCCCAAAGAGGAACTCTAAAGCACAGACTGCTTCAGTTTTCCCATCCTCTTAAATTTAGACAGCTACTCCCCAGACAAAGCAAAGTCCAGTGGTCCTAAAATAGAGAGACTCTGCTGAAGCAGAAGTTGTCGGGACGAAGCCTTCATCGAGTGAGTGATCCTTTTGATACAGCACCGTAAAACGTCTGGCCAATCCAGCTGTGCAGTAATCGCACTAATTAGCCAGTGCGGTCAAACACTGCTTCGGTCTGCGGCATATTCACTGGGTGTTGAGCCGTCAACATGCTATAATTCTCTCCCAGCATCACATATAGTCTCACGGTCTGATACCTCACGGACTGACCTGTCCACCGGTTATCTGAGAGAAACAATTAAGACCAATAAATTTCAAGTCAAAGAGCAGGATCTTAAATTGCAGAACAAAGAATGAATTTCAGCTCGGTCTTAGAGCTCTGCAGAAGTTTGAGTCGTTCAATCTGACAGCTATTTCTTTTTTCTCCGAAGTTCCTTTGTACCGACTCTGGTACATGGCATCAGCCTGGCTTTGGGTGACTTTGTTTCCTTTCATCCTGGACATTTCAAACAAACTTTCTGGATCTATGGTTAAAACTTTTCATTCCTGCTGCTGCGAATGAAGGCTTTGTGTTCTCTTTAAGTCTTTAATCTGCTTCTCTCTTTGAATGTTAAAATTCCTAAATACCCCAATTCTTTCGTTTCCTTTGCTTCCTCTTTTCCGGTGAGCACATGGAACTATTAGCAAAACTGCCTGAACTTTTAAAACATGATTACCTGAAGCACTGGTGTATGCAAAAATATATTGTTTATGTTCTAAATGTTCTGTTATTTTAAACTTAAATAATTAAGTTTTCATAAATGCGTTGACTTTCTGTGTACCAAAGAACATTTAAAAAAGTAAATTACATAAACACCTCTAAACACCTCATGGTTTTGTTAATTTAAAAAAATCTAAAGGACAAATTGACATAAAAACTGATGTAACAATACAAGCAGGATGCTGCTGATTCCTCGTGTTTAAGACATGCAGGTTATGCTTTAATTGTGTTGTACTTCAATGGTTTAAAACATCTTCACTGCACTCCGCAAATTCTTTACAAAAATGAAAACCAAAAGGTGTACCAGTACACCTTTTGGTACACCTTGTTTTGTAGGAAGATCAAAAACAGGATTCAGGATTTTATGAGGAACCAGCTATAATAATGACGATGTGTACAGAACTGGTAATTTTACAATAACCAAATGTCTAACGCACCTCTTTGGATGACATAACACAGTTTTCAGGAACCGAAGCACAATCTCAACCCATCTTCTCAAATACAACATCATACTCCACGTTATTGTCATTGCTCTGCTGTTGGGAAATGTCCACATTTTCCTGGGTAATCTAAATTAAATGTTACAAAGTTTGAAACATGAAGCAATATTATTTTACAAAACAATAATCTCAAAATTCAGAAACTTCAAATCCATGAAACAGTTGTATTACACTGTATGAATGACCTGATGCAGATAAACACAGCAAAGCACAACCTCCATTCAACTCTGCGTTTCTTTCTCTCGCCGTTTGGTGGCTTTTCGCCAGCGGAACCACTGAAACGCATAAAAAGCTTTTTTGTCCCTTTTTTTAACCTTTTCATTCTTGTGCGTACACACACCTCCTCTCATGTTTGTGTGTATCTCACAAAAGAGGGGGCTAAAAAAAAAAAAAACACACACACAATGGTTGTACAGTCTTACACAGCCCTGCCCACCACATCTCATGATTGGTATGAGCGTGCTCACTATTCTGCTCCATCATATCTACCACTAGTCAAATAGTCAGAGCTGAGTCTTTGGTGAAGGTAAAAGGAGAGACATATAGAAATAATATATATAGAAATAATATATAAAAAAAATATTGAGTTACTTTGCAGTGAGAAAGTAGATAAAGTACAGTAATTACAGTGATATCAGTCTGTTTTCACCCAACACTTGTTGTCAAGGGAACAAAACATGAAAATCACAAACATTAATTTTAATGCGTTATAACAAGAAGTTATTAAATGCATATCTAAACATAATTAGATATTAGGAACTATTCTCGTGCTTCTAATTTCCTACTAAATTAACTTTATGTATTCAATATCGATATATAGCAATAAGGTCACAAATTAAAGCAAGAAAACAAATATCAGAGATGCTTGAGGATCCGTACTCACAGAAAGTCAAATGAGCAGGGTCTGTACACTTGCACTCCAGCAGCCTCCATATTTGTTTGTTTTTCCCCTGAAGGTGCACCACCCGCCCTTGGAGAGCAGTGAAAGTCATGCTGGTGGGGCCGCACTGAAAGTGTGTCACAGGGGGAGGCTCCAGGACCCGGCCTGGAATCGCCAATCGCCTCACAGAGAGTCAGAGGCAGAGGACCGGCCCCGTCCAGAGCCACAGCAGAGCGGAGTGAAGGAAAGGGCCGGAGCCTGTTGGAAACATGCTGTCCACCAGCACGCTGTACAAAGCCGCACAGATACTGTTTCACTTGGAGACATGTGTCGACACGTGTTGAGCCGGGCGTCCTACATTAAAGTCGTACACCTACATCTTTGAGTCTCATAACATTTCTGTTTATAGTCATTTCAAACACATGTATGACTATGCACTTTGTAAACTTTGTTCAGAAAGCTTGTGAAATGGTCATCTAAAAAGAGTCAACATCAGCTTGGTTACACATCTCAGCATTAGAGTACAGTTTTGCTACACCACAATTATTTCATGGTAGTCATCGTCCGCAAAAATCAATACATCTTTCTGGTACAGAAAAAATAACCATTTCTTCCAAGTAGCGCTGCAGGAATACATAACAGTATTTTTGTGTTAAAAATTTGGGATCAAGGGGGATCAAGTAAAGCTTGGTGGCCCGCCAGGCTTATAATGCATAAGGGAGAAACCTCACTGTTGTAAAATGTGATTTGATGAATATATCTGCTGCAAATGATGTTTTTGTCTTTTCGGCCCATCACAATATCCTCATCCCTCTCCGTGAACTTTAGCATCTCTGTCACTCAGACTCACTTTACATGGGTCTGAGTGAAAGTCCATCCAACTGGACTTAATGTATTATTTCCCTGTATAGGCTGAACGCAATTGTCTACCAAACATTGCATTCAAGCCGTCTTCTGTGATTGCCAATATTTTGAGCAGCTCTTTTTTTTTTTTTTAGATAATTTACCTCAAAAATAAGGAAGTTACTATTTCTTACAGCAGGTATCAAGGTAACACTTGTGATGAAAATGAAATTTGCACTCTCCACATTAATTGATAAGGTTTAAAAGAATCACTACTCCACAGTATGTTTACTATAATCAGCCCAAATGTCTCCAGAATTAAACATTTCATTTCTCTCCTAAATGGGGCAGGACTTTTTTTTCAGGGTGCATTTCATTCATTTCTATTTCCTGGCTATGTAACGGTAATATTATGTGCAGTGAGATCATCAACCATCATAAAAATACTTTGCTATAAAAAGAATGCATGTTGAGAACAGCGTGAAAGAACAAACTGGTGAGATCTCAAATTAGAAAGCTGTCAAGAAATCACACTCCTTAGATAAAGTCCTGCAAACTGTATGCGTGTGACAACCAGGTTCCTGTGCCTGAGACAGAGGCAACCTCCATCCACAAACACAACATTGCAGTTTTTCAGACTCTTCATAGCAGTATGACCATTTACTGTATATTTTGTTTTACAAAAACAAATCCATCAACAACCACCAACAGTTACAGAATACCAAGAAATACATAAAATAATTAGCATACAAAAATTAAAAACATCAACAAAGGAGGTTTACAAGAAGTCTTGTCCAAAACATCTTTGGATTAGACAAGACAGAAGGTTGAAAGTGAAAATATTATAAAAATACATGACAATGACAAAGAAAATGAATGTTACTCTTAAAGTAATACTTTGAGTACTGAAATTAGTTTATCAGCATCTTAGTCAAAGTAAGCAACTATCCGGTGGATTTTTGCTCAGCTGCAGTTTCCAAGTGGAAATAACAGCTTGTAGGCATTCAAATTATTATGCTAGAAAGAAATCGCAAATATTCATGGAGTTAGTTTCTCAATAAACACATTTCTTGTTTAACCTTCTTCCTGTTTTTTAAAAACTAATGCTGACAGTGCAAGGAACAAACGTGTCATTGAAAGAGAACCCGCGAGACACGTAAATGGTAGAAATCATAATTAGTTATAGCTCTAATAGCATTATCATGCTGCAGCATATTTTTATTTTTTTGGTGCAGACACACTCTGTGCTCTAAATTTGTTCAGCTTTCTAAGGAAGTATCTTTTTGTGAGTGTTGTAGTTCCCTGTGGTCTCCATCAGAGGCAGACAGAGTTCAGCATTATTGAAACTCTGAATGTAAACAAGGACATGCAGTTCAGACACTTTTTTATTCCAGTTGCACCACCTGTCTGTGTCATTTAGCTTCTTGGGTCAGATCAGGAGTGAAACTTGTCTGCCCTCTTTGCATCACCCTCCTCAAGAGAACAAGCTGCTCCCAACATCATCTTCCAGCCTGTGACTCTACCCTCTGTTGCTATAGGATACCAACACAGATACTCGTAAAATTCAAGCATCTTGCAACGTATTCTCTGACGACAAAGTCTCGCCACTGATTGGAATTTAGATTTCAGTTAGTAGTGATCTATTTTAAAGCTTATTATGTTCGATGAAACCATAAACAAACTTCGTGGCTGTTGTTTTACTGTATGAAAAAATAAATTCCCTGCTTACAATTTGTTTGTTAGAACTTTTGTCACACTTTTACATTTCAGATAAACAAATTATTTTAATATAAAAAAAACATCTATAGCAAATACAAAATACAGTTTTTAAGTAATTATATTAAGTAAAAAACAACCCTTACCTATGTGTAAAATTTTCCCTCCTTTGAAAATCAAGAATTAACTCTAAGAGTTATTATCCACAAAGGCTTTGTGGCTGAGTTCAAATATTTTATTTTATTTGCTTCGGATAATGGATTAAATATTCCTCCATGACATGTTTACAGCTTGGGATATTGTTTTAAGCCAAGTCCAGATTTTAATTTATCATAGAACAGTTAGATTTATATCGAGAATCAAATACGTACGTGGACTCTATTTACAAATGAGGTCATTTTTGAAGGTAGTTGGTTGGTGTATTTTTTTTTTTTCTGTCCTTTATTTAACCAGGCAAAACCCCATTGAGTTCTAGATCTCTTTTGCAAGAGAGACTTGGGCAAAAATCTGTATTTGGTGGTACTACAGTATATAGGGTTGACAATGAATGCACTCTTCATGTTTAATTTGTAAAAATATTTGCAAACCATAAATAGCTCCCCTTGTATTTTACAATTGTGCACAAAGCTTCGTTGGTCTATTGCAGAAATACCCAATAAACTACAGAAGGTTGTGCTTTTACAAGGAACCAAAAATGTCAACTACAAAAAGACAGCAGCCCAGGCTTGCAGTATGCAAGGCATATGCCCTTCTGAGCAAGTCTTTCAAGCCCATAGATGGCCTGAATGCATAGTATTACTGTGTCCCGTGTTAAATTATGTAACATAAAGAAGAGGTGAAGCTTTTAAACTTTTATTTTCAGTAAGATTTGTTGTGCAAAGAAAATTCTCTGTAGATGTAACACTTCTCAAGTGCTAAACATGCAGAGTTTATTTACACTGCATAGAAGACTAGCATAATGCCTTCATCACATCTATATATAGGCACAAAAAGTCTCACACATGGTGTACGGCAGCATGCCCGTTCTGTCAAACTGATCTGAAGATGGAAAGAAAACAAAGAAATCTGTGAAATTTGAGACGACATTTTGTCGCTCTCAAGATCGCTAATTTAAGAAACGGCTGAGCCAGCTGTTAGAAGACATTGATGAGTCTAATAATATCCAGAGTGCGCAATAACACATCACAGTCATCATGACTATTATTGTGCTGGGTCATATTCATGTGATGGGAAGAGGAAGTGGGACACCTTCATTCGAAACAATGCTTCAGGCAGCTTCACGTATTTCTGAAACAATGCCGTCCAGATAATTCGCCTGGGATTTGCCGATGCTACAACCCTGCCTGCAGGAACACAGCCCATACTCAGCCACGTGTGTGGAACAGTGTAATGACATTTCACTAATGAAGAAATTGAAGGCATTAGTTTGAAAAAATGCTGAACTGGGTAAAAGGTTGGGACTGTCCGAGACGATGTTTTCCACTCTTATAACAAAAAACAAGGAGCTGAAGTGCAAATCTGTAGCAAGGGAAATAAAAACAAAAATCTATTCAGTCTGACTGTGATTCACTGCAAATAAACGAGGCCAAGTTTACAACGTGGGTTCACATAAGACACGAGATAAATGAATGCATCCGTCACAGTAAGTCTCATAAGTGTTTCATTATGTATTAAAATCACCGAGAGAAGAGCCACATTTTCACACCATGCCTTAGAAATAGGTCCCTTCTTATCTAACTTTAGCAAACATTTCATAACTGAGGTCAGAATGTTTCACAGCTTGTTCAGCATGAGGATTCAACAAATCACTGTCAGTCAAATCAACATGTCAGTCTTTTTTTTTTTATTTCCTCTATTCTTTGACAGTATTGCTTAAGAAAAAAAGGAACAGTGAGTTAATTCGTACTGTGGCGATCTTCTGACTTTTGCTTCATTCGTCACAGAGGCTTATCGGGGTTGTATCGATTTGCTTCCATTTAGACGCCATTTTCAAAAGTATTAAACAAACATTCTGGTAATTGTGGAACCTGTGGGGATAAATAACCATGGAAACCATTACATTATTACCATTTAAATGTTACACACAAACAGACGGATATAAGGAATCGTTTTCAGAGTGAAAAAGGGAGAAAAGGGGTGAAAGGTGAATCATTTAAATGATGCCAAAAATAAAATTGCAATTCAACATAGTCTATTTGGCAACACTCCACACTGGGGAATGGTCAGATTCTCACAGTATGATAACCAGGATTTTCCCCAGTGTGTTATGATGAGCCTTGTTGGGTAGTCAGGCTTATCTTGCCCCCCAGCTCCATGGCAACAGTGCATGATGGTGTGTCTGCACTTGCACCTAAATGAGCCACACAACCATCCAATTACAAACAGGTCTTTATCATCCAATTAGAGGATTCTTTGCAAATACTGCACTGGCTTTGATAAATGATGACCAATCATAACCAGCAAATCGAAACACTGGATCAAGCAGTAGAGATTTCTAAACAAAGAAAAGTTGTTGCAATCAATACTTGAATTTTGTACCCCATGAATATTTAGTTAAGCATAGAAATAGGCTTACTCATCTTAATAATTTAAACTTCTTTTTCTTTTAAATGCGGCTAAAATTATATATCTTGTTTTAATACCCACTGGCTCATTACTCAGTTAGGATTTAACTGAAGAGCAACATTTATACTTTGATTGTATTTTTTGTGTTTGCCTTCTTTAAGACTATATATTTGGTGTTTAGATGTTATCAGTGATTTCTTCCAATAACGCATAATTACCTCGTCATATTTTAACTTGTTTTTGGTCAAATTTTTTTAACTTTTAACACAAAAACATGGTGGGCCATTGGTAAAGGGCCCTAGCACTCCTACCACTGGGCTTAGCAAGTTTTCTGGGGGAAACTCTAAAAAGGTTGCAAAGCAAATTCCAGCTATACATTGACAAATATTCCAAACCTTAATTTTTTTCTCCTTAAGACATAGATATAACAAATATCCTTCCTGTTTTTAAAATAACACAGTATATTACTTGTCAGATTTAGAACCGAGCAATCTACGGGTGGCTATACTTCACAAACCTCTCAAGGCTTTGGTTAGCCTGGTTGTTTATGTACCTTTTCCCTTCCACTTAACCTTCCATTGGGTAGGGTATTGGTGTCATATTGGTGTCAGTGATTATACACAGACATATTCAATATGGATATTGAAAAGGTTTTTTTTTTATTTATTACAAAGTGAAACATTTTTGTTCAGTTACAGACAGACTGTTTTCAAAACTTTATTTCTGATCATTTTACTCTTACAGCTAAAGAAAACAACATTTATGATTAGAATATTACATCGGACAAAAAAAAATGATTGTAAGAAATGTGAGCTTCATTAAAAGTATAACATTTATGAAACGCTGTCGTTTTAAAAAATAAATCTAACCTGATAAACAAGTCTCACAGAAATGCATATTGTAGTTTATTCAACATGACTACCGTATGCATGTCTCAACTGTTGAATTTGTTTGTGTTGGAAACAACTAAAAAGTATCAGATCCGTCTACAGCCGGATAAAACTCTCACTCATTTTCTCTGGCATTTTTTTTTAAGTTTGAAAAGAAGAAACAATATGATGTTAAAGTTCTGCTGGTTTTAAAACCAGAACTTTTTTCAATCTTCATATACCTTGCACTAGTAAGCAGCCGACGCCGTCAGCATACAGCCAAGAGAGCCAGAGAAACTGGTCTAAAAATAAAACTTGGCTTTACTCAAATAGGTTACGTCACTCCACCCATTACATCTGGGATTCCCAAAACTGTGGGCTGAGTAATTACATTTAAAAGGATTCATAAAGCATTTATTTGTTATAATTGTTACAAGCTATGAAAACTGTTGGTATGTGTTGATAAAAGTAATATAATATCTGCTGTCTGTCCTTGTTTAAATGGCAAATTTATTACATTTATAAGATTTGAAAAAGCAATTTCTGGGGTCATAAGTGTCAGCGACTGCCAGACAAATCAAAAGCAGAAATGTCTGGAAATTGCATTAAGTTGTACAAATGAGCTACTAAACAGCACAAAACAATGATTTCTTTTAACTATATTCTAAAACATAAAACATTTTGAAATAAATTTTCTGATGGAACCAATCACACCATCGTCTTTAGGGTTATTAATTAGAGTTTAACAATATAACTAAAAATAATTAAAAATAAATTTATTTTTACTAGTGTAAAATTTTATATACATTACCCAAACCTAGTTCCACTGAAGACTATCTGGTGATTTTCTCACTTTTTATGTTTCAAGATGAGACAAATTATCAACGCCAAATATTGATTTCAAACCTCGAGACATAATCTGAATCTGTCACTACTAGATTTTGTTGTAACAGGTTCTGAGCACAATTTCATTTGGTGGGTCAACAGAACCACCAAATGTGGTGGTTCTGTTGCAGGTGTTTTTTCTTCAAACGCAAAACTACAGAAAAAGAGGCTTTTACTTTCTGACGTACTATGTATATAAAATTTAAAACACACTCGGATATAAGAATGATTTCTACTAAAAACTGAAAGTCAGGTATATTGGTTTATTTTAAACAGAGGGAAGTGTTTTAATGAGTTTTGTTTCCAGTTAGACATTGTGATTATGGTGTACAGCTATAATAACTTCTTATAGTCATTTGGAAGACAGCAGACTTGAGAGCAAACATTCATTGACCACCTCAACCAGTAGGGAAAGCCACAAAAGATCGCTGTTGGTTGTTTCACACTGTGTGCAAGCAAAATAATGAAAAGTTAAGTGGAAGGAAAACATGTCGTAGAAAAAGGCACACACGCATCAGAGATAGCTGCAGTCCTGCGACATAGTGGATAAAACCCATTCAAGAGCTTGAAGGAAATTTGCAAGACGTGACTTGAAATGGAGTCAATTGCTTAAGACACAAAAGTATCCAGGACATGCCACATTTATACAGCAATGCAGAAGATACTCCAAATAAGCACCGAGTGTAAATGTTGCACTCGGTGCTACAGTTCAGTAAATTCTTTAATACTGAAATTTTCTTTAAAAAACAACAACAACTGAATTTGTAGTTTTCATTAGACGTAAATAGGAGAAGCGGCTGCTTTAAATGAATCACATTTCTTTAATACAATTCTTGACGTGTATTGACTTTTTATGACATTTGAAATTTATATGACAAGTTCTGGTTATATTGCCCTCATTTAACATCATGAAGATATAACATGGCAATATAAAGGTGCGAAGAAGCAACACTCATCATGCAACTCTTAGTGGCTTTTCAAATGACTCAATAATAAAACGCCACTCCCCATTTTGTTTGAAGAGTATCAACCATCCACATGAGCAAAGCTGAACACCATCTCTCAAAAAAAAAAAAAAAACCCGGGACGTGTCTGCACTTCTGTGAACTAATATTTGAAGTTGGTATTGACAAGACAACACCCAAGTGTTGCATAACTGACTTCATGCCAGCAGGATAACCAAACGGACCGAGTCCAGCTGCAGAGGTCAGCGCTGGGAATAGCTCTGGATACATCCCTGCAGAAGCCTCACCAACATCATACCCAGCCTTCGGGACAGCGCTCAGAAAAGTCAGCAGCCTAATTATCACTTCAACTCCAAAAGCCGCTGCAGTCTTGTAAATAACTGTCCACACTCGCACAGAAGCGCGCAGAACTGACCTGTTTTTCAGGGGCTGACTCTTCAACTCGTAGTACGTTTTAGGCTCGTCCTGGAGGTCCTCTCCAGCCTCGAAGTCTGGAACTATTCCCGATTCGGACTGCATAGCCGCGGCTGTCAACTTCTGAGAAGCGCTAAAACCTTAATAAATAAATACAAAAAAAATAAAAAAAGACGGACGATGTTTGTACCACCGTAGTTCGTGGAGTAACGCAGCCGTCAACACGCCGCCTCTATCCAGAACCAGGAGCTCTGTAGTCCGCCACAGCAGCGAGCGCAGGGCGGTTGACTGACTTCAAGTCGACTAAGAACTACGAGTACCAGAATGCACCTGCTTTGAAATGTCAGCATAGTTTTGATTGGCTGCAGCATCGGAGGCGCAAACCCAGGCTGATTGGTACTATTTAATCTCAAGTTAAATTGCCTTCCAGTAAAATGAAGAAACAGGTAAAGAAATGCACATTGAAACGAGAAGTAGATTAAATTAAAATAATAATACTAAAATAACAGCACTGACATACATTTCATAAAAAGAAGAGTCTGCTTTAGCAATAGTAAGTAATTATGGAAAGAATGGCAAGTCTTTTGATATTTAATCAAAAGCTAAACTATTATGTCTCAGTATGGCTAAATTAGGAATTTCTTCAAGTAAGAATTTAAACTCAATAAGCCACAGCATAGATAGAAAGAACATAAGAATGCATTTTTTGAGATAGCTGAAATGAGTGGCATGTAAAAATGTCAGCTTTTACTGGGAAGAACTGATTCATGGATATTCAGTATGAAGATATAAAGATTGATCTGGGTATTAAATCTTGGAATCCTGATGTCTAATTTTGACTTTTTCCTTTGATATCATCGACACTAATCCTGATCGTGATTGTATGGTGACACACAAATGCAAGTTTTTGTGTGATCTGTTTACAGATGGTAGGATATGTAGAAATACATTTTAATTTCTGTCGGGGGGGGACATATGGATATCAAATATTTTAAAAAGGCGGGCACAAATTGCAACATGCTGGAAAACACAATTAGAATGAGTGCATTACAGAATAAAATCAATACTGGGTCAGTAATAACATAATGGCCAAGGGGTCAAACATCTTAACTGGTTAGATTTATATTTTAAACCACTTCAAAATTATGAGTCAGCTTATCAATTATAATAATTTGTATTTTTTTAACCTAATTGAAAACTTTCCTTCACTAATTTAGTGCAGTAAGATAAGGATAACCTATAGACATACTGCACATTTTTAAGCACCTACAAGAACATTCATTTTTCTGTCAAAAAACTAAAGCAGTTCAAAAAGATTTTCCTTAAATGATACAATCTGGTATCTGTTTTCTGAACTCATGCAGGTATTTAACCCAGCCTGAGCAGGAACCTCTGGAGGTCCAAACTGAAATGACTCTGATTCTTGTCCTCTCCACAGTCACACACAGTTCACTGCATTAGTTATTAATCTGCTCATTTGAACTCTTATCTTCCACTGAGGGGCAGTATAGTTCTAAAAAAATAACTTTTTTTTGGCCTATACTTGCAAAATGGAAATTTGGTGGAAGTTTAATATTTGCATTCTCCTCATCCTGTTGAACTGGTTTAAAGCTTGTTTTTTTAATAACAGTGTTACAGTGGAACCAGGCTCCTGTTTAGCAAGCAAAGCCTTTTGCAAACTAAAAATAAATCCTGACCTGACAAGATTGAAACTGAACTTAGACACAGGGATCATAACAGGATCAAAATTCTTTATCTGAGCAACCTGATTATTTGGACACAGAAGAAAGAAAGCTCACAGTCAGGGCATAAGAAGCATACGCTGAAGGGTTTCGCGTTCAGTTAAAAATGACAAGGCACGCACACAATAGACCAGACACATGCATTATTCTAGATGTTGTAGCCGAGTGAATGGATGCACTGATTACCCAGAGCCCCCAACAGTGTGAGACCCACAGAGCACGCGGAATACAATGCCCTTTGTGATTTCTCAAGTGGGCGTAGTATGTAAATATTTTATACATCTGCATGTTATTCTGCCTTTGATGCACAGTTGGATACAATGAATGGAAAGCATTGCCCTTATCTTTTTAATAACCACAAAAATGATAGTTATATGAGCTCTTCTCCTCCACTCACCATATGGATTTTCATATGGAATATTGAGACAGCCATTGAAGATGGCAGGCTTTGTGTGTGTTGAAATATTCCTGTGTTTGTTTGACCATACATTCTGGATTATCAGGCTGTTGACAGACACGGTGATCATTCACTTTTAGTTTTCTTGCATCATTTGAAAATCTTCTAAAGAGATGATGACGCCATGCACTCCAACAAGGTTTTGAGGGCCTCAACAGCATCATAAACCCTCGACAATATTTGAACGTATTTTCCACATATTGGCAACCTCAAGATGTGTCTCCTCTCTGACAGAGGGTAAGAGAACTCCCTTCACTGAGCATGGTGGGAAGATTCACGGGGATAAACTCTGATCAACCAAGTTAAATATAAATGATGAAAAACCTTCACTTGCTTTTCTTTTATGGATGTTATTCGCGATGCAAGAAGTTGTAACACAGCTAGTAACACAGCTTCAGGGGGTTTGACCCTCTGAGTAATTCTTTCTTTTACATTTTTGTCCTAATATGCACAGCAATTAATTAAGTAAATGAATACAACACGCTACTTTTATTCTGATGTAAAATAATACATTTAACTGCTTTCATTTACTAAAATATAACAGTAATATTTTAGTAATCTGGTTCAAAACAGCATACTCACTAGCTGCACTCCAATAATGTGCACCACTACACCGACCTCAACATAGCTGAAAACAGGAGCATAATTGCAGAGCCAACCACAATATTGTTTACACAGTGGTGCACAGATAACTATTACAGGCGCTGACAGCCAGTGCAAACAGAGTCAGCTAACAGTGATGATATAAGATGATATGAAAAGAGAATGGTTTTGCTCTGTGCACAAACAGTTGGCTTTAACTTTTGTATGGACGCCATCCAGCGATCAGTGGTCTACAGTTATTTACAGCAGTATATTTCTCTGGCACTGGACTCCAAATAGAATCCAGAAACGACAGCTATGTTTATTTTAGTTCTCCAGAACAATAATAAATATATGTGTAACATTTGTGTAAAGTAAAGCAATGTATAAATCCAACATCTAACAATTCACCAACAAGAAGCCACTTTTAAGAAAAGTCTTTTGAAAATATGAAAAGATGAAAATCTGTGAATGCATTCTGAAACTTATTTAAAAGATTTTAAGTTAATCTCACTACCATGCTGTTTCTTAGCTTGTATGCCAGTGCATAAAAAAGTGCATCAAAGCATGAGAAGAGTGAGTTTTGTTTTCATATAAGGACAGGATATGTAGGAACATATGGCATATGGGAAATTACACTTAAGTTTCACTTTGAGTTTCAAGCATCTGACGTGCTGAGGTAAGGGTAGCAAAGCAATTGTTGTTGCCTTATGACATTGTATTTCCCTGCATTGTTGAAACACGAGGCAGAAACACAATCATGTGAAGAGGGTATTTCAGCCATTTTGTAGTTAAAGAGACGGTCAGATCAGAAATACTCCTGGCCATAATATAAGTTAGTAACCAAAATGTCACACAGATGAAAGTCATTCCAATTCCATTTAGCATGAATCTGTTGATATGGATTTAGATAAGGCATTTGGCAACCAGGATCTGGTTATTTACAATGAGACAGTAGCTGCATGAACACCGGACTGGGCATGAAACAAATGCAAGTGCAGATCTCAAGTTACCTTGTTAACCCCATGCCATAGAGGTGTGAGCACTTTATCTCCATATCACTCTTTGTTGCTGCTGTGTTTAGCTCAGGGCTTTTGTTTATGAGTTCTTGCTCCGCAAAGATAAAGATTTGATTTTTGCAATAAAAATTTATGTTAGATCCACATGCCTTCTGGTTGTTATCTTCTTCTTGGTTTGCTTTTTTACGCACTTGGGCAAACTGTAAAATGTTCAACTTTTTCACAATTCAATTCAAATTATAACATGCGAAGAAAAATATATTTAGCAAGCTTTCTTTGTGTTTTTGAGGTGGTATAATTCAAAACATTTTTTTAAACAAAAAAATCATTAAATTCCTAATGAATGCGATAGCAGTAACGAGGGGAACCTCCCCCTTTGTTTATGTGATTTTTTTTTTCTGTAAGGACTCATTGAACAGATGGTTTTGGGGGATCTTAATGAGATCCCCCAAAATTTCTGACATCATTCATGAATGATGTCAGAAATCCAAGAGTGTTGCAGGGGGACAAATTAGGGCAAGCCTGCCACTCCACAGCCTTGCCTGTATGCAGCTCTTGATTGGTCTGTTTTTATCAAGCAAACTGTAAAATCATCTCAACATATAATAAAGAAGGATAAATACTTTTATTTTTAAAACTTTTCTAAGATTGTGGTATCTTTGTCTTTTGTGAAAACTACCAGCTGAGCAAGCCTGCTGGGATCAATAAATATTTCAGCACTGTCGTCACTCCTGGACAGGAATATATCTCACAGGTGAAACACACACCAGTGATCAGGTTCAGCAGCACTGAGCTCTTATCAAGTCAGGGATTTTAACTGGTGTGTAAAGTGGTAAAACTGCAGTGCATCTGGCTTTATAATACAATAAAAGGAACCAAGCAACTTTTCCTTTTTTGTGTGTTCAGCATAGAGCCTCTGCATTCAGCCATTGAAAAGCAGCAGCTAAGTTTTTTTTTTTTTTTTCATTTATGTATTCTGCATTTGCAACACATGTAAATGAGCTTTTGCACACAGTGTGTTTGACCCATATTTCTGTGAGGTCATGTTCTACACACAGAGCTGTAAGGTGCTTCAAACAAGTAACTAAAAATAACCCAAGAGTTCAGGAACATGAATCAAATGATTCTTTTTAGCTCTGTAGTATTATTGCTCCTCAGTGAATTGTATTGCATTTTAAATAGAATCATTGCTTCATTGAAAAAGAGCAAGTTTCACCATTGCCTGTTTTGTCACTTTTATTGAGGTTGCAGATGTCATTGTTTGTTTTTATTTTATAAGTTGCTCATAAGTTGTTGTGAGCAACTCATGAGAATTAAGTTGCTCATAACACTGCATGCATGGAAAAGTAACCTACAAGAGGCACATACAAGTACAAACATAACAGTTTGATGATATTTGTGCTCCCAAAAGTGCATTTTGATGAGGCTTATTAATCTATCCAAGTATTTTTAAGGAGGTATTAAACACACTTTTTGCAAAACCCACAATTTCTGTATTAAAAATATGTTTTGTATGTAATCTTCAGACTCATAATTAGTAAAAGAGAACATCTCTGGATAAATCTTATCTTTGAAGATCTTGCAGATTTGCTAGAGAATATTGCTAAACAGTAGATAACAAATAGTACTTAACCTTAACACATAACTTGGCAGGCTGTGCACAGAGAGCATTTACCACGAAGTAGTTAGGAGGTCCAATGTAACTCTGGAGGAGATGCAGAAATCCCCAGCTCAGGTGTTAAAATATGTTAAGATGATAATTATTAGTTGTGCACTCCAAAATTCAGACCTTTATTGCACAATAAGAAACCTATTGTTAAAAGAAAGCAATAGTTTGCACTTTGCCACAAGCTATATGCACAACGTAATTTTGGTCTAAAATATAAAATCTTTATAACATACATTTAATTTTGGGTTGTGATTACATGTAAGGAAATACTCATGCAAGCAGCTGCAAGTGACTTCTTTGAATATTAACACTCTAAAAAACTGTAGGGCTGCAGGCAAGTGTAAATATTTGGTTATTTTTTTAGTATATCCTTACAGAAGAGGAGGGAAAGTTGTTGCTATGGTAACACAAAAAAGAGTGCAAAAGTGATACGCAAGACACCAGTTATGAACCGAAGACCTTGCAAGACAAGACTTTCATAAAAAAAAAATACAAATCATCCAAAATAGGACAGAATAAATATGAAGCAAGAAAAAAAAAAGAGAGAGAGAGAGAGAGAGACTCAGATTTTAATATCAAACATGGAAGGTCCTAACTGGACACGCATGGACCGAATGGATCTCATGTTATAGTAAGGGATGCAGCAGAGACACCGCCTTCAGGCCATCAAGCTTCATTAATATGGGGATGCAGTGTGAACCAGCCCGGCCGGCAGCTGCTGGATGAGAGGCGCTGAGAGAGGGAGCGGCGAAGGGAGGAGGCAGAGAGAGGGGGAGAAAGGGAAGGAGGGAGGGAGAGGGGAGCGGGGCTTGTTCACATAATAGCCGGCGGCGGGTGAAGGCGTGGTGAGTGTGTGCGCTCTGCTCGTACCGGATGATGGGCACTGGCAGCGGCTGTACGGCGGCTCTCCTCCCGGTCAAGACCAGCCGTGGACAAAGCTGAACGGAATCAATATGCCGGAGAGCGTCTGTCTTATCTTCACTTAGAGCGGGATAAATACTCAGCTGGGAGCGGAAAGGTAAGGCGATTCTTGGTGCGTCTGGACACATTTAAAGCGCCTCAAAGAGCTGTGAGGAGACAAAGTATGATCAGTCATTCATGCATGTGATCCGAGGCGAGAGCATCAGTAACAATTACAACTGCATGGGGTTTGCCTCTTGCGCTTCCTCGGTGGAACAAGGAGGAGAGTGCTTTTGTTTGACACATGTGTTTTAGTCATGGGGCTCAGGTGGAGCCCACTCATGTACAGTAACCTACAGTAGCAGTCTCATTGTTCTCCCCGGACTGTGGCCCTTTGGAGTGGGCTCCAACTGTGGGACATGCAGCTGATTTTAAGAGATGAAAGTGCCTTTGAAAATTCCTGGATGTGTTTCTGAATAATAAAAAAAAGGGATTTATAAGCGACACTGGGCTGAATGAGTCATAGCATACAAATTGATACAGGAAGTGTGCCTTGGTGAATATTAAAAATGCTTACTGAATCATCATTTGACCTTTTGCATAACTGCAAATTATGCCTATTGATGGATTTTCCTTTTTCATCCTGGTACCATCTTGACAAGCGAATGTGATTAACTATGACTTGCAGCTCAGGCCGCTAACTAAATTTTGTCAGGATGTACAGCAAATCTAAACCTGTTGTAACAATCTAGCTGCAGGTGTGCCAGTGTATGCACCTCACAAACTGTATTGGAATAGTTCCCTCTTGTTGACCTGACAGCTTTACAACCCTTATTGCTTTTCCTTTGGTTTTAATGTGATAGACCAACACACATTTTTCCATATATAATCTAAGATTATGCACAGCCTTTTCTTTATTGCAATCTAGATATGATGTGTATTTGTATTTAGCTCCCCTTTCCTCTTATCCCACTTAATAAAATCCAGTGCAACCAATTGTCTTTTAAAAAAAACCCTCTCTTTTTAGTAAACAGTTGAGCCATAGCTGTTCTGTGGATGCCTGAGAGGTTTGTTAGGGAACCTTAGTTAAGAAACAACATCATGAAGACCAGGGAAACACCTGAGACTGAGTGAGGGTCATATAGAGTTTCAAACCATCATCTAACAACTATCGTAAAATGAAAAGAGTACAGCACAACTGCAAGCTAAAGCACAGCTGTCCACTTAAACCGACAGGCAGGACAAAGAAAGCATTAATCAGAGGACAGGCCAAGAGGCCTATGGTAACTCTGGAGGAGCTGCAGAGATCCACACTATAGAAAATACCAAAACTAATGGAATGGGAATGCCTCTCTGGAGGGAGATAAACCTAAATATTACATAGACAATACTGCAATAAAGTCAGTTAGAGGCTACAAAACACTTGGGACTGGGGTGAAAGTTTGCATTACAACAGGAAAACAACACTAAACATACAACTGAAGCTTAAATGAACGAGTATGGATAAAAACATATTTTTGTGTTAGAATTTGGTCAGTCAAAATTCAGGCCTGAATTCAACAGGAAATATTTACTATCACTTGAAAATTGCAATCTGCACACCCCTTGGATTTAATCAGACGAAACTTGATGTATTCTGCAAGAATGGACAAAACATTCAGGCCCTAGTTGTGCAAAGCTTATGGAAACATTATCCAAAAGACTTGCAGTTGGGATTATAGAGAAGGGTAGCTATACAAAAGCCTGGTCTTTAAATTTTTATTTCATATATATGAATTTTACACTACTTGGCGTTGACCTACCATTTGAAATCCTAAGAAACTTCATGGGAATTAATAATTTTTCAAGACACAGTGTGGCCAACATTGACCTTCCTCCTGCTGTTATCTCTGAGCTAAAGGAAGAGACACCAGTCAAGGTATATTTTAAGCACCAAGCAGAACAAACAGGAATCGTCTGGCGCTCAGGCCTGTGTAACACATGTTAAGCTTTAAACTTTCTGCTCTTTCTGTTTGCTAGACAGGATGTCCTGTGTCATTTATCTCCACACATTCTTCTTCCATTTCTGCATCAGCTTTTTTTTTGTGTATATACAATGTATTGAAATGGCCTCAGCCCAACACACATGGACATGCTGACGCTCCTTTATCTGTTTGATACTTCTAAGAAATGTCTTAGCACTCTGTTGGAAACTTTCCATCCAGGAATCAAAGCCTCCTGAGACTTGATGAAAAATGAGCTAAAGACAGAGTGGAAGAGATCTATATTTGGATGTGCAAGTAATCTTGTATTCGCATACTTAAGAGTTGGAGCAAAGCTAATATATATTATAATGTGAAACTCAATAGCAGAGTGTTAACAGGTTAGCAAATTGCAAGGACACGGGTTTGGAAATGTGTCTTATTTATGAACAAGTGACTTAAAAATGATTAGTTCATCTGATCTAGCATTTTGCAAATGGCATCAGAGCCACATTAATATATATACTCACAGGGAAATAAGCACAATGAATGATCCTGTTTCAGTCTAGTGCAGTGTGGCATATTGGTTTTTATGTCCCATTTTCTTCCAACCATTCACATCCGTGCCTCAGTGCCATGTCCCTGAGCTCTGCAGAAAGTTACTGCAGTGTTTTGTAATGAAAATCTGCAGTCTGTGATTTTATTTATTTTTTTTTCCCAACTCAGACTTAAATCTGTCACAATAAGAAAAGCTGTAACAGTTACAGTCACTGTGGTCTTAAAAGCATCGTTCTTCTTCTTTGTCTGCTTGCAGCTTTTCGTAAGTCTGTCTTATTTATGACAATGAGACTAACTAGAAGATGTATTATTTTAATCACCCGTTTAGTCTCAATTTTACTATCCCAATTATCAGCCCATTGCAGCGCTCCCTCAGCTGTGACATATGAACTCACAATCACCTTCCTGTATCTGAGTGTTCATTTGTTAACCCCAAAGGCTGCGCTCATTCTCCAGTTATTGTTTTGAGCCAATAATAGCCAGTTTACAGCCCTCACTGACATGGTCCACTGGCTGTGCATATGGAGAAGCAGCTTCCACGCTGTCTCCTCTGCCCCTGTGATCTTTCTTCTAGTCTTAACAAAAGGTCAAACTGTGACAGATATGCATTGCAATGAAATTTACAAGCGAGTCCATTCCAGTGATCCCTTTATTCAATTTTAACATTAAGAAATAAAACTGCTACTAATGCCCTTGTTGGCTGCAGCCAGCAAGGATGCAAACCTCTCTGGGCAAGCCCCTTTAGTTACACAGTAACTAAAAATCCACCTGTTTTGCATTCTAGAGGGTTCTAAAGGATTAGTGTAGAATATCTCATCCTCTATATATTTTGCTTTTCATGCTTGTTTCAATGCAGGTTTGTCCTGAGGTTCAAAAAACCCATCCGAATATTCTCTTTTAGGGGTTTCATAAACTTTGATCTGTTCTTTTAAGAATCACTTTTCACCGTAGAACAACGCAGTTCAGGTTTGACTGTCAGTGATTTGTAGATTCCAACATAGAAATGGTCGAATACAAGTTCGCATTCATTAAAACAAACAGCCCCCCCCTCCCCCCCCATCAAGACCATCCTTTCACTCCATGATCGACATAAACCATGTGATCTACTGAAAGGTCTCAACACAGGATATGATGTTGAAACTGACCCACCACTATCAGGAGGTATAGTCAAAATAATCACTATGAACTCATAATGGTGATAAAGGATGGGTGAACTAGTTTGATTTAGTAAAAAGTAAAGAAAGCAGCTGTGTAGTTTGAGGGTGGACTAAAGAGCAGAGACATCTTATGACCTGCCACTGTTTGTCTGATCTTAGAAATATGCTGATCAGCAAAATCCAGTGACTGTAATGACATACTGAACATGGAGCGGTATGCTTTTATTTTAAAACCCTGATTGGATTTGGACAGCGTGCATAAGTATTGGGAAATTCCCAGCAGTTGTAAGCCACACCACTTTGGCTTCTCTCTAGCCTCATGATCTGAATGCTTGCCTTGTGATTTGAAGTGGCAAAATGATCTACACTGAAGGGATCATTACTGTGTGTTGATTGAAAGGAGTTACTGAAATTGACGAATAGCTTAACAATTAATGTGTGACATCATTTGCCAGTCTAAGTGTGTATCTGTATTTCCTTAGAGGGCTTTTGTTCTGCATAGCACATGGTGGAACAGAATCCCCTTAGACTGGAAATGATCATAAGACACAGAAAACGTGTATTACACAAAGTGTATATTTTTTGGTATTTGACCAGTATTTCCTTCAAAAAACTGTCAAGACAAAAGGAATATGCTTAATGAACTACAAGCATTTTTAAAATTTGTTCCTACGTCTTGGATAAGCTTACCTGTGATTGTGGAAAACAGTAAAATATAATGGAATAAATGGAAAATTTAAGTAATGTGCAGGCCGTAAAAAGTGAGAATTGCCAGTCTTCATAAAAACAGAATAAAATATACTTAATTTTACCTTAGCTTATCTGCTAATTTTGGTTTAAAGAGCAATAGATTGGTGTGTCACACTCAAACGGGTGTTTATTTAGGACACTGGTTCAAAACCAAAAATAAAATACTTCTACAATTATATTAATATATTTTTGATAGGGTTTGTCATTTGCATTTCAGTCATTTTAGAGGTGTTACTTTTCAAAAATAAAAAGCACAAGCATCCAGTGCAATATGTAGGACAAGCTTCAACACACACACACACACACAAAAAAATAAATAATAATAAGAAGAAGAAAATATGCATGGAATGACTTTATTCACACAAATCCCACCAGTTCCCAGTATGTCAGCCTTTAATTACATAAATCACATTAAGACTTGAACTAGACAGCCTACATAATATCCTGAGCCTCTTTGTGCTCATAAATTTCCCGGATATCACAAACAGCCAGACGGCTCGTCTTTGAGAGATGACGACAGACTGATACCTTTTGACCACTGACAGCATGAGTCATGATGAGACTTGAGATAAGGAGATAAACCTGTGCTGCATCCTTCAGCTCATGGCTGCCATTTGAGTTTTTGTTCATTAGGATTGTTGCTTTGTTAGTAGAACTGAAAAAAGAATCATTAAAAAATGTACCTTTTTTTATGTGATTTTAATTTTTTGGTTACATATATTTCTTGAAACATATTGTTTATTGGAATAAAGAAAAATGCATTTTAAAGCAATTGGATACAGCGGGATAATCTTTATTCTTCATCAACCAAATGTGATGCATGTAATAAACATTATTACATTTATTATGTATAGATTAGTTAAAGGTATCTGACCTACTAAAATAAACAAACAAAAACCAATAGTGCGTATATTCACATGTATGCAAACTAGAAGCAAATAAGGGAGAGTACAGTAACATGGCACTATTTAAAGGGATGCTTCCATGTTTGATTGAAACAAAGACTACATTGGTGTTATGTAACCCACTGAGACGCCACAGCTTCCTCATAACCTAACGTGTCCTTCCCCAGAAATTTAATTTCACATTGCAGAAACATCTGATTGGTCTGCTTAGTATGCTGTGGGGGGATTTACTCGATTAAAATGCCTTTACAGCTCAGCATAAAATAGAGTAAGTCAAAGCTTCAGGCTCCTAATGCTTTAAATCTTAACCATTGTTTAGCAATATGTTGCCTTGTGCTTTTCCTCTCTTTACTTGGCTTGTGTTTTTTGGTTGTATAGTCCGTCTCCCCCAACTCCTTATCCGGGTTTAGTGATCAGTATTGATTTTTGATAGAAGTGACTGCTCAGCATTTGTTATCTGCCCACAAACCCACAAAACCGTTGCTACACAGAAGCTTCTGTTTTCAGTTGAATCATGTTTAAACACACGTGCACGCACACACGCACACACACACACACATGCGCGCGCACACACACGCACACACACAAACCAATACTGCTGGAAACTTACCCTGGCAGCCAACATAGAAACATGTCACACAAGTTCATAGTTAAGACAAAATTCAAGATAATCATCCTCCAGGCATGAAATATTCTAATAACAGCAGAAATGCCTCAAATTTTAATAATTTGTTTGAATAAAAGTTATTAGTGGGCTGCCACTAATAACTTATACATAATAATACATATTATATGCTAATAATACATATTCACCTCCTTCCCAGCATCACAACTGAATATAAGCTCAGACTTTAACCAGACCTGCTTAATTTTTTCCGATCCATAGATGTCGACTTGTTTTAAATCAGGAATATAAGAAAAGATTTTACCAAAATATACTCAAATTAAAAGAGTATAATTCTTAAAATTATATGTCAACAAAAACTATCAATATTCATAGATTATTACAAATGTAATTGATTATGTCACCAAATCACGGCAGCCTCAGCATGTTGCCAGTGTTATTTGAAGAACTGCTGCAGGTTTCCCTGAGGTCTCTTCGGTTAGAGCTCTTTGTAGAAACAGTGGGGTCAGGTAACAAAGGTCAAAAAGCCATTTTATAACAACACATATTATTATCCTACTATACACATTAAATCCCAAGTTACTAAATCATAGAACTTGTGTTTTGGTCTGAACCATTTCATTGGGAGTAACATCCCGTTTTAAGCTGTTTCCATCCACATGCCTTTTTTGTTTCTCCAGATTTGTGTGTGTAAATGTGAATGAAGTCATTAAATGCGCTGTTTATTATTCAAACAAATAGCTTATGAATTAAGACAGTTTATTTCAAAGTAGAGGGCAAAAAGCAATATATTTGTTAATTACACCAGGCATCTTTAAAAGAGCACATAAGAGCGGGGAGCAGGCTGTGACTTGATATCGGACCTCATCAATAATGCATTAAATTGGGAAAGCGAGATAAAACAGGCTGCAGTCTGGACATGACATTTAACCAGAGTGACGTATTAGATACTGACAGACGGTGTGCTCAGGAGACAGAGATGTTAAGCCTATTGTTCACCTCATGGTTGACATTTGCTCCAGAGAAGATTGTGAAATTGGAATTGGTGAAGTGAGCAAACGCATCAGACGGTTAGAACTTAAAATGAGGATCATTTTCAGGACACCTGTGAAACGTGTGTGCCTCGTTCAAGTTTCCACTGGGATTTTTTTAAATTCATGAGTTCATATGATTTGCCTCAAAAGAGCCAAACTTTCACCCTTCAGCCAGTATTTTCTCTTTATTCAAGCTGAATAAAGAGAGAATTTATCAAATTTTGCATCAAATTTTTTTATGAAGAAAAATTAACAGCATTGTTTAACGTAGTTTATTGCTAAGTTATTTTAAACTTTTTCCCATTTTCTCACAACACGGCTTCAAAATTAAATGGATTTCATTGGTATTGCATGTGGTTGACGTACACAAGTAATTTATATGTTTTAGAAATATTTCCAGAAAGAACATTGTGACCATTTTCCCTTGTTTATGCTGAAGAAAATCATCTCCACAGCCTCCCTGATGTCCCCAGGAGGACAGAGTCTACAGGGGGATTACATAGCACTGTGCTGTATGTTGCATGTTTCAAAAACAGGTGTCATTTTCCGTCCATGTTTTTTTTTTTCCTTTTCCATGTTACTTTGCATTACTCTATCACATAAATCTTAATGACACATGTTGAGGCTGATAGTCATGACACTACAAACTGAAACTGGGACTGTAAATCTAAATTCCTAAAGTTCAACTCAATAATTGGAGTGCACTCTGAGAAATCAATTTGAAGCCTTCTGCGATATATGGCTCAGTTTATACAGGTTTAGCTTTGAAAAATACACTTTTCTGTGTCCCCATGGGTTTTGTGGCAACCTGCAAATGGGACTTCTTTTAGCTTTCTTCCTGTCATTCTTTCATGAATTACTGCAACAGCGTCTTCACAGGTCTGACTAACAAATCAATCAAACAGCTGCAGCTGATCCAGAACGCTGCTGCTCGCGTTCTCACTAAAACCAGGAAGATAGAGCACATAACACCAGTTTTAAAGTCCATAAACTGGCTCCCTGTAGCTCAAAGAATAGACTTTAAAATACTATGATTGCTGTACCAACCCCCTCAGATCTGGTTCTGGTCTGCTCTGCATCCCCAGAACCAGAACCAAACGAGGAGAAGCAGCATTCAGTTTCTATGCACCACAAATTTGGAACAAACTTCCAGAAAACTGTAAAACAGCTGAAACACTTTTTCAAAATCTCCTTCTCTTTCTCACTGTTTATTCAATGTCACATGCTATTTGCATTTTAATTATGTAAATGCCTTGCTGCTGAAATGTGCTATACAAATAAAATTTGACTGATTGATTGATTGAATGACTGAGTCTACAACTGAGCTGCAAATCTCTGTTGCTCCTCCAGAGTTACCATAAAATATTTAGCTGCTTTTCTGGATAATGCACTCGTTTCCCAACCCTCACTCAGTTTTGGTGGACTGCTATACATTTTCAAAGATTAAATGTCTCTACAAGTTTGTCCCTGGCCTGTCTGCTGTGATATTTAGTCTTTGTGACAGCATCGTGTTATCCAATAAACCCCTGAGGTCTTCATAGTACAGCTGTAAGTAAGCTGAAGTACACACATGTGGACTTCTGGAGGTGTTTATCAGAACTGGATGTTGTTGAGGGATAACAGAGTCAAGGTTAAACTAAAAACACACATTTCTGAGTTTGATTTCTCAAAAAAGAGAAAATGCAGGCTTCATTGTTCATTGTTCTTACCCTATGTTGGTTTACAAAATAAACATAAAAAACACATTGAAGTTTGTTGTGGTAACATAAAATTAAGACAAATTAATACTTTTTCAAGATGCTACATCTGCAGATGGTATATAAACAGCAGTTCAGACTTTTCCGTATCCAGGAGTCTGAATGGGTCGCCGCCTACGATCTGGGGTCAGGTGTGTCTGAACTGAATGTGGTGAAGAGCCTCTTCTGCCTGTCACTCCTAAGCAATGACTTTATTCATTCATTCTGCATTCCCGTGCTTCTCTATCTGACAGCAGTAAGCGCTCAGATGATTAATTTTGGGGGCTGAACCCCTGACTGCTTATAAAGATGAAGCCATTGTCCACATTCTAAGTTCCTCACTTTGAAAAAGAGTCGTTCCTGCACCCTCTAGTGGTCATTTTATAGTACAGAGCGCTGTCTGACTTTAGCACAGACAAATAACATGACCCCTCTGAGATGCAGCCATAACTAAATCCAGATTAACTCAATTTAATCATATTCTTGTGACTGTCAGATGTAGGCCTGCTTGAAATTAATTGGATTCATTCAATGCACACTTTTAATTTAGATCATAAAATAAAATTTATGACCATGGTAATGAGACAAACTCATTTCTTGAAAGGGAAACAGTTGACAAAGGGCTGCTTAAATAATTAAAGATGATGTCATTCAGAGAATTGACATTAAACATTAAATGAATCAAGATGATTTATTTACTGATTAGGGTGGGAAAATGAGTTTTTAAAATAATAACTCCATAATAAAATAAATAATCCAATCCACACAGGTTCAAAAGTATTCATGAAGGCTCAATTATCCACTATCACTAATGTTAGAATAAATATATCTTAGCAAGTTCACACAAATCACAAAGCTTTTGTGGTCATAAAACGATTCTGGAATGAACTTAGCTCAATATTTCAATCACTCCTTGCATAAACAGTTAAGGTCATTGAAATGTCTTGATTTCCTGGAGCAATCTGGCTTTATATGCAATGATCCATGCATTCTCAGTAAGGTTGATGTCAAGGGTCATTTCAGAAGAATGAGGCTGATATATATATATATATATATATTTATTTATTTATTTTTTTTCTCCTGCTTGGAGATCCAACTCTGCACATATTTAAATTTCCAAAAATAATCTGTTAATTTGTCACAATCATTATTCAATCAACTAATCCATTCGAAAATACAAATCTGAAAGTAGGTTGTTCAGACATGGCAGAGGACTTCTTTTTCTTTCCTCTGACCTTTACTGCTTGCATTAAGAAGGAATAAACCCTGAACTGTTGGTCAGGAGTCTGGCTCAGACAGCCCTCATTACTGTAGGTCAGCTGGTGAGTTCAAACTGTGTGAGCCGTCAGCGGACAGAGCAAAGGCTCGGCTGCTCCTGTCGATTTCCAGGATGGAGCAGTCTTCTCGTTAGCTGTGTTCGCCAGCAGCCAGTCAGTTAGAGGCAGCAGTTTTACGATCTGCCTCTACAAACAGACGCTGTTCAAAGGATGAGAGCAAGTCAGGGATGCATCCACACCTGCGCTCTCCCCAGAGAGATCTTTCAGGTACAGTACCTGCTAGGTTCACTGCTACTGTTAGTAGCTGCAATCAACCTCATTCTGTCAAATTGGGGAGGCAGTTTTTTCTTTTTTTCTTCCCAGGTTGGGAGTTGTTTTTTAGTTGTTAAACAGGTTAACCTCAATCTGTCACTTTTGCAAGGTTGTATCATTTATCCAGTATACGGAGAACTTCACATTCCCCAGCATGTCAGCCATGCTTTATGATGACTAAAAGTATACTGCAGGACAAAAAAAAAAAAAAAAAAAAAGAATTGGATCTTGCACCAAAAAATATCATCTTCTTTTTAATCATACATGAGGCTAGCAAAGAAAATTGCAAAAATGCTGACTTTAGTCTAAATCTTGATAAATGTGTGTGGGTTTTATTTTTCGTAGAGGCATAGAGTGGCAAAGGCGTTTTTGTTTTTTTATTTAAAATATCTCATAGGTCTAGTAGGTTAATTCTTGATCACCAACTAGTGTAATTCTTTAATTAATCATACATTGCTTAGTGTATAAATCTATGTCTTTATCATATATTCTGGAACAATGCGTGTTTTTATGTATTGTACCAAATAAATCAAATACAGATTAAAATACATTAAAATAAATAGAAAAAAACTTTGCATATGCTGTTGGCATATTTTGCTTTCAGTGCACATGCTTTGGTGGTATTTTATTTTGAATTTCTTACATTTTTCTTAAATTTCTATTACACCAATAAATTAAAACTGTGAACAAACCCAGTTGCTCTGATTTACACACACTGCACCATCTTTAAGTCAAAGTAGTTATTCTGTTCTAAAGGAACTTCTGAAAGATCTCAAATGTAGCTTCTAAACCAGCCTGAATAATATCTAAATAATCCAGGTTGGTATAGTCCTTAATACCTTTGTTCTGCTGTACAAAGGCTAAAAGCAAAAATTTCAAATCCTTTCCTTGGGTTACCACGGCAATAAATCCTTGGAATAATGGTTTTATTGTCATTAATGTGGCAGTGTTTTAAATAGGATGGCATTATTAACTACTGAGTCATATAGTAGCTGAAATAAACTTTTTTTTTCTCTGCAACTCTTGGTCAATTCATTGCTTCCTCAATTTGGACTCTTTCTTTTTTTTTTTTTTTGCTGTCATCATGACTTGTTTCTACCTAACTTCATTCCATGCCCATATATTAAACCATTGTGCATCAGTTTATTTATGTTAATAATAAACAGTTTTGATTAATAATATGGAGCAAAATTGAAACTGAAAAACAGCATACAGAGAGTATTTTAGACTATTTTAAGTCATTAGGTTCCAGAGTTGGCAAAAATGATTCTAGAGCATGTATGAATTGACTCTTGGTCAGTAGGAAACATAATGTGGGAACCACAAGACCAGCAATATTTTCAAAATCACAAATCTTCTAAGACCTTTTAGGTCCATGTTGACAGATGCATTATGAGCACACAGTAACATCATATCTGTATGCTTTGTCTTTATGGATTACTTGAAATCTCTCACAAGCCCTCAGCTTTTGCTTCTCTTCCCCTGCAGATGAGTGACGGTAAACTGTGCCAGGTTCAGCTGCTGGATGACAGAAAGCTCGAGCTGCTGGTTCAGGTACGATGTAGATATACTTGAAACCAAACTTTGAAAGACTATTATATCTGTACCGTAAGTGAGAAAGGTCATTGAGGTCGCAGATGAGGTACTTGAAGTTCTCATTAATTTTGCAGTATCTTCCCTACTATGTTGACGACTGCTGAGCATTATGGAGTATTTATCATGTAGGTGAAGCAGATTCTTTAGTTGGAGTTAATGAGTTGTGCATATACAACTTAGATGCTTGTGCCATGTTTTGACATTACTTAGAAAAGGCTGTAGGTCAGAGGTTCTCAAAGTTTTATAAGTGAAGGACCACCTCAAATTATTTTAATAATAAGCTAATGTTACCATAACAGCTGTTCATTGAGTACAACAATGGGTCGTTCTTAGTGATTTTCCAGTTTTTACTTGCAACTACAGCATGGTTAAATTGGGTTTTATGTTGCTTTTACATCCAGCATTCAACTTCAGAAAGCACATTGAACGGAACATAAACTGGTCCCAAAAACCTTTTCTTATTTCTTAAACCAGTGGCACTTCTACAACAGTTTGATAACCAGGGGTGTAGACAAAAAAAAAGGCTGTGTTTCTTCTCTCTCTGTTACTAACAGAGTGTGAGCAAAACGACAACCTCACTCAGCAGTGACCTCTCACCCTGACTGCTTTTTGGATGTTCCCTACATTCAATCTAATCTCTATCTTTCCATCTCAGCCGAAGCTTCTGTCATATGAGCTCCTCGACTTGGTGTCCTCCCACTTCAACCTCAAAGAGAAGGAATTCTTTGGACTTGCATTTTTTGACGACAAGTATGTAAATTGTACTCTTTTTTTTTATTTATAGAGAGAATTAATCAAATTTGGAGATGTGTTCTTATGTGTGTCTATGTTTGCTCCGTCAGTGGTCAGTGTAAGTGGTTGCAGATGGATCGAAGGGTTCTTGAACATGACTTTTCCAAGAAACCTGGAGCCATTTCCCTGAACTTTCTAGTCAGGTAATAACTCATCTTTTCATATTTGACTCTGTCTCACCATCAGAGAGCAATACTTTGCTTTACTTTAATGTGAAAAGTGATGTTGATGGACTTGTTCATCCATACCTGTTTTTTCATGATTTCCACAAAGTTTAATGTATTTTTGATGGGATTTTCTGTGTTAGATATCTTTAAACCTTCTTTTGTGTTCTTTGTACCTTGGAACTTTGTACCTTTAATCCCTTGGGATTAATAAATAATTTATGAATTAGGTACTATCTGAAAACAATTAATTGCATTACATTTAGCTTAGGAGCATCAGAGTAAATGGGGCGAATGTAAATGCAGAAATCTACAGTATGGATCATTTTGATTCCTATTTGTGGTTATCTTTGTTTTGATCTTTTACATAAAATCCCCCCAAAAATCCTTTGAGGTTTGTGGATCTAATTTCAAGTTGAGTGAATGCCTTTACAAGACAAAGTCTGATGAGAAAAGTATCAACTTAAAAAGAAAGTACTGTCAGCATTAATAACTTACCCCTTCTTTTGTGTTGGATAGGTTTTATTTAGAAAACATAACGCAGCTAAAGGACATCATAACGGTGGAGTTATTCTATCTGAATGCAAAATCAGCCGTCTACAACGTAAGTGGTTTTCTTATTTGTGTTTTCTGGGAATTAAAACCACAAAGAAATCATTCGCTGCAGATGTTTTTGCAGCAGCTGCGGGATGATTCACTGTCTCTGAACCCTGCACCTCAGCCCAGCAGACAGTAATGGCTGCAGGGCACAATTTTCTCACTCTGCCGGCTGGAATGGAAAGTGCACAATATGTGTGAAAGCAGAATAACACAAGGCTTCATTTCAAGACTAGGCAGAGGTTACAATGGGGCAGCACAGGGAATGATCTGTGTTTGGATCAGCAGAGCTTTCTCTCTGCTAATCAACATTTCCTGAATGTGTTTCTTGGTCTTTTTTCCTTTTATATTTCTCAGGGGATCATTGAAGTAGAAACTGAGAATGTCTTTAGATTGGCTGCAAACGCATTGCAGGTTGGTGCTATTAGCATAACCCTATTCATATGATAATCGGTGTATATCAAGGATATTATCTAATACGATGTGCTTTTTTATTTTTATCACCAGGAGGCTAAAGGAGACTATACAAGGTAAGCACACATGATGTGTAGGAGTATTTAACAGCAGCTGGAGGAGTTAATAGTGAGCTTTCAGGGAACATCATTCAATAGGTCACTTGTTTCACCAGGGCAGACAACAAAAATCAATAGCGGTACTCTGTGAGGCTCACCACAGAGTGCTGCGAAGCTTGCACCAGACAGCTAATGAATCTCACAATGCTGCAATGATGCCAAGGATTGCAGAGCAGAAACACCTTTCTGAAGCACACAGCTGCTATTAGCTGGGCTTAAATAATGCACAACGCAGACTGTGTTCAGAAATAATCCAGGTCTTTGTGGATGTTGCCACCTGGTTCTGACCAGCTGTACGCACAAAGTAGATTATGTTGTGAATTTTTCTGCTGATTCTTTTTCCTCTTCTAGCCAGAAATGAGTAGAAATAGGGATTATTTTCTATTTGATGCTTTAGCATTAGTTCCACAAATCCTGAACTCTCCTGGCTAGAAAAAAGCTGTTTAAGACAAAACTTCAAAACTCCCCCCCAAGATATAAATGGCATATAACTAATGAGTCCTGTTGAGGTTTTTTTCATTCTCTACAAGGATATCTGTAGGAGCAACTTTATAGTGACTTTTCTTTCCTACTGAAGAGACAAATGTACACAAATACATACATTTTCTTTCCTATCCAACTTAGATATCTGTCACACTGTTTTCTTTTTTTTCTGTTTCAGTGATGAAAACACCCGGGCTGATTTGAAGAAGCTGCCAACTCTCCCCACCAAAGTCCTCAAGGAACATCCGTCTCTTGCTTTCTGGTAAGCTTTGAATGAAATATTTCTAGAAATATGGCAAAAACTAGAGACCTGGGTAATGCAGTTTGTAAAAACCTGAGATGAATTCATTTGACTTAAAAGTCTAAAGAAACATAGACTTAGTTTTTCATTCAATAAAATGATGTACAAGGGACTTAATTTAATTACGTTATTCAGTTACTACCCATGTTATTTTTTTGAATGTTTGTCTTTTGGGAATTTATAAATATTTTATGCTTTGTCTTTGTAGAGTATGTCATTTTTTTATTGTTAATTGTGCTACACAGTAAACTTCACTTACCTAACTTTGTTTATCTTGTGTTCTTCATGCAGTGAGGATCGAGTTATTGAATATTATAAGCAGCTGAAAGGTGTCTCTAGGGGACAGGCTATTGTACAGTAAGTCTTAAATAAAATGATGCATTACCTTTACTTTTTTCTAGCACCAGATTTGCACAACAGCAAACCTACCAAGACGTTGAACTCAGCGGAAAGGCCAGGCTAAAGAGCATTATTCACAGTTTCAGTCAAGAGGCCTGTTGACACGACAACTTTTAGTTTTCTGCTCCAATCTGGTCATTATGGATAAGAAGTCCAATTTACAGTAAACTGCATCCCCACAATGAGACATTAATATGGGGCCAATTTTCTTCACAGAGGACAGAAAAGCTAATCAAAGTTGATACTCAGTTGAAGCATGCTCATGTGTTAGAATGTCTCGGTCAAAGTCCAGAATCTGGGGGAAGACTAGCACATTTTGTCCACAGATATCTCCATCTAACATGCTTGAGCTTCTGCTGCTTTGCCAGTAGGAATGTCAAAAAATGTTCAGGACTGACAGATATATGCCCAAAAAGATAATAAATGAAAAATAAAATAATAAGAATGTATTTTATTTGCAAAGAATTTTGAAAAATCATGTATCCCTTTCCTTCAACTTCAAATTCACACTATTTTCTGTCAATGACATAAACTCTCCGTAAGATACATTAAGGTTTATGGTTCTAATGTGGCATCTAAAACATACTGACTTGTGCTTTCATTTTTCTTCCAGGTATTTAACGTTGGTTGAGTCATTGCCAACATATGGGGTTCATTATTTTGAGGTTAAGGTAGGACCTCTTGTGTGACTCATTGAAAATGACAGCTGTTACGCCTTGAGCCAAGTTATCCATATAATCTGCACTTTTTTTTCTGACAGGATAAACAAGGGATCCCTTGGTGGCTGGGAATCAGCTATAAAGGCATTGGGCAGTACGATCTACAGGACAAATTAAAACCTCGAAAGGTAAACGGGCACAGCAGAGTCCCGGTTGAAATGGCTGTTACTGTTTTTTTCCTACCGCACGTACGAAACTGGGTTTGATGACGGCAAAAAGCACGAGTGAGGATTGCCGCTGTTGCAAAACAGTGTAGTGATTCACCAGCTTTAAGTCATGCATCGTGTCTTTCAGTTCTGTGAAATCTTGGCTTGAACTGTAGCAGACGGCTCCAGACTTGAAGCAAAATCTCATTCTGAAAGAATCTGTCGACTCGTTTTATTAAGGCTCGTGAGTTTTAAAAAGGCTTGGAGAATCAGAGAGACAAAAAGAACTTGATTTTCTTGTTTCATTAGTATTGTCTTTGTCCGTGATTAGACGGTAGAAACACCCGCGTGAGTGATCCGTCAGCTCACTTAAGTTTTATGTACAAATGATCGCCGCATTGTCTTCCTCTTAAAGCTCTGCTGCTCTGTGTGAAGCAATCAATCTGTGGCTGGCGCATCCCAAAGGTTGTGCAAGAAGTCAGCTGAACAGCAGGCTTTAGAAAAGCAGAAGTGAGGCAGTGATGTTGAAGGGAGAAGGGGGCTGGGCTTGGGGCGTTTATTATGAACCTTCAGAGAATACCTGAAAAGACAAGTCAGGAGCTGACAGAGGCCAGAGTGAAGTATGTGCTCAAGCTGACAGCGAAGCAAAGGAGATTTTAAACTTTTCTGAGGATTTACTCTGAACATTTGTTGTGCTGGTAAGACTGGAAATCACTCTTCTTTGTTTGGTCAGCTTAGGGTTAAATCCTGCACATATTTTATCTTTGAAAGTAGATCGACTTTTGAGTACTCTTAAGAGCATTCTTTAAGCCAAATTAGGTGTAGCGTAGTAATCTGCAAACGCTCTAAAACTCTCAGTCAGATCTAACCGAGAAGCGCAGTGAGTCAGTGATAATAGATTGTTCATATCTGGCTGCTGACAGGCAGCACCTGGATAACAGGGGGAGTTTACGTGATGAGCCATGGAAAGTGGTTATGTTGGCCATGAATCTTCATGTAATGTCCCCTTGTGGCGTTCGTCTCACTCAAACACCTGTGCTAATGCAGACTTGGCAGCTCAGACTGTAATGACAGCTCATGACGAAGTCTGGCTTCTTCTAATGACCGAGGGCGAAACAGGCAAAGCAGCAAACACTCAACTCAACTTTTTTTGTAAAAGTTTATGAAAACTGAGTCAGTCTAGTTGTGTTTTTTTTGTTTTTTTTTTTTTTTTTTTTAGATTCATCAACATTTATAACACCAGTGGACCAAACTCAAACTATTATGTTGAAGTTTATATCCAGAATATTATTTTCTATAGTGAAATATATTTATGTTCCTGGCGATTATTTGTTTTTACCTACAGCTCTACCAGTGGAAACAGCTGGAAAACTTGTACTTCCGAGAGAAAAAGTTTGCTGTAGAAGTTAATGATCCACACAGGTGAGCAGAATCTTCTGTTTGTTCAAGTTGATAAGGCATGATATAGTTCACACTTTTGTTTCGCCTCTGACTCATCCATATTTTCAGCATCTGTCCAGACAAATTATCAATGCGCTGGCAACTTTTATCAGAATTACCATCAAAGACGTCTTAGATTTTTTTTTCTTTTATCTTACTTAAGGAGAACAGTAACAAAACGCACCTTTGGGCAGACAGGCCTACTCATCCACACGTGGTATGCCAGCCATTCTTTAATCAAGACCATTTGGGTAATGGCCATTAGCCAACATCAGTTCTACTTGGACAGAAAGCAAAGCAAAGTAAGAGGCTGCTATGAGATCATTTTTAAAAGAAAGCAATTACATTATGTTGCTTAGCTTTGTCATTTTAATTGTCTTTTCCATTTTTAAAAGGCGAAACTAGGACCAGCCAGAACTTTAGAGGAAATTGCCATGGAGATTACTGAACATGGAGGAGCGAAAATGAACAGACTAGGAGATGTGGGCCTGAAAAATAACTGCATAACAGCCAGCAATGGGAGCCTGGGGTCTACAGGTTGGTGTTATTAGATCTTGTATTTTAGTAAATATTCAAAATTTGACATGTGGTCAAATTGCATTATTATAATTTTGCATCTGTAGGTTCGGCGGACTCTGAAATGAGCGAAGAACAGAAGAAAGAAAAACTCTCTGAGCTGAGGAAGAAAGAACAGGAAATCCAAGACATTTTGGCCAAGAAAACAAAAGAGCTTAAGAAGATTTGCCTCAGAGAGGCGGTGAGAAATCCTTTTTGTATTACAGCACTTCAGCATTCATAGAGTGAAAGTTTTTTTTTTTTTTTTTTCTGCTTGGCTCCTTTTATTAAACTGTTGTTGCTATGCAGGACTAAAGTTCATTGCCTCTGTTTCTACTTGCACTTTATTAAAGTATAAAAGCCCGTGTTGTCGTTCTTCAGGAACTAACGGGAAAGCTGCCAAAGGAATATCCCCTCTCCTCAGGTGAAAGACCACCGCAGGTCAGGCGGCGTGTTGGCACTGCTTTCAAGCTGGATGACCTTTTCCCCTACAACGAGGTCTGTATTTGAACAGGACACAATGAAACTCATGTTTATCATTTTGTGCCAAACTACTTGAAATCCTCTTTAAATGGTTTGTTAGATGCCGCATATCTGTATGAATTTAAATTATACAAATACATACATGTTCTCATGAAGGTATTTTCAAAAGCAAGCTGGGCCACACGCGCCATTATGTCACAGATTCCTTGACTAAGCATTATTGTAGTGCTTTTTAAAAGTTATCATGTATCACAGTCAGGTGTAGAATAAAGCTATGGATACGTTTGGAGCAAGGTTAGGTTGTAAAACAATATCCTAAGCTTGAAGATCACAGATTGCTATTCAGTTCAGACAACTTTTAATTATTCACCTCACAAATCTGGCCTTTATTGAAAGGTGGCAAGAAGAAAGCAACAAACTAACACTGTGCTTCACCCTCAACAAACATTTCTCATTGCTGCGAGGTTTTAGGTTGTGTTGTTTACTATGTAAAATCCCAATAAAGTAGATTGAAGTTTGTGGTTGTACTTTAACTAAATGTGAAAAAGCTGCAGGGTTTCAATGCTGACTTTCTTAGTTAAGTTTTGATAATGAAAACTACCTGAAGTTTATCTAAAAATCATTTAGGACTTGACATAAAAGATTCTAGTTAGCAGATGGTACGAAATGAATCTTTTCATTGTGTCTTACTGCAAAACTTTTGCAGGATCCTTTCTTGAGAAATCTTGAGAGCAGATTTGCCCTCCAACGGAAGATCGTCGAGGCGGCTAAGAAGCTGGCTAATGAACCTGAGCTGTGCAAAACGGTCAAGAAGAAGAGGAGGAGAAACTGCTTGGATGCTATGCACAAACTGCAGCAGATCGAGGATGAGATGAACCAGTACAGGATAAAGAAGGGGAAGAAGCCCACTCAGCGGGCCTCTGTGATCATTGCAGGTAGGATGCAGGTTGATAAATACTGCAGTGCATCAGTTTGCTAAATCTGAAAAGTATATACTATTGTTTCTCTGTCTCCTCAGATGAGCTCGCCCGCTCAAATTGCAGTTCCCTATCTAGTCTCCCACTGGATGATGGTGAGTGATTTGTAAGATTTTCTTTTGTAACATTTTATGGATTTACTAAATGGGAAATACGAATATGTTTCCATACTTGTTTTTCTTACTTGAATCAAATTGTATACAGTTTTAGACTGTGTGGAAAGCCTGTACTGATGTCAACATTGTAATATTTTACTGTGTGTACATAGATGACTCTGACGGTGCAGGTCAGAGGCCGCGCTCACGGTCAGTCCAAGGTTCCCCTCAGCTCAGCCCGTTGCGATCACTGGGAGCAGAATACGATGTGGAGAGGCAGGGATCTCCTGCAGGAAACAATCACAAAAGCCACAGCAGGTGGGTGCAAATATATTTGTTCTAGGTTTGTTTTCTGTTTGAGTAGGTTAAGCTTCGCAAGTTTCACAAGTTCTTGTTTTAATAAGTGCTTACGTGTTCGTGTTGAGTCAAGGATTTAAATAACACTGTTGCAGGGTTTCGAATATTCAATGTGTTACGTTTGCAGCCCCAATCCTTTCCTCATGCCTCACACCCGCCTTTTTTCTTTTAATACTGAAACTTTTTAGATTAGGTTTTGATGGCCTGGAGGCCCCCCATTCCTACCAGAATCAAAGAGAGGTGTCCTCCACCAACAGCAGTCCTTATAAAACGCTTCCTAGGCCTCCCAGAGATCCACGCAGCATGCCTCCCACCCCAGTTATGACCCGTAACGCCTACAGCAGCAGCCAGCTCAGGTCTGGTCTTTGATGCAGTGCATGTATCATTCCTCCCAGAAATAACTCCCTCCAACTTTTATCCTTCCTTCTCTCCCAACTCTTGACCTTTAACTAAAATTCTCATAACTTTTATTCCTTCCCTTCTGAAACAAATATTTTTTTGCGCTGTAGGAGTCATATTAAAAACGATCTTCCATCTCCAGGTCAGAGGGGTCTCCTCATTGCTTCAGACATCGCAGTGGAAGTCTGGAGTCGCAGCCACGTCTGAGAAAAGACACAGATGCTGAGAAGCCTGTCTTTATCCTGTCACCATCGCATCACAGTAACAGCACAGAGGTGCTAGAAGACTGCTCCTCCTACACTAGCCAGTCCAGTCTGGACTACTGTGGTGCAGCTAACTCCCACTACGGCACACTGGACTCCCGTGCCCCGACAATGCACCGTCTGCACAGGAAAGTGGAAGTGTATGGTAACACCGGAAGCATGCCCAACTTAGTCCAGCACCATTCCAGCTGTAATTATCAATGTGAGACCTCATCACACTATGCACCTAGTGCCTATTATGTTGCCAGTTACACCTGTCAGGACATGGAGCCTTATGCTAATGGTGCTTATGTATATGAGAATGAAGTTGAAGGCCACTACAACGTCAACCCCTCCTACCAGATGAACGGCTATCATGGACACGACAGGTTCAGGCATTACAGCAGCAACGGAGCTGACAGTCTTTCGCAGAATCCTTACGCAACGGTGAGACCGCCACGGAGTAGAGAGGGTCCCAGAAACGAGCTGCTGGCTAAGAACATGCAGAAGGCCTTGGTGGCCGAACATCTGAGAGGCTGGTACCACCGGAGCAAAGGTCACCGTGAGGGTGGGAGAGGGCTGATGGTTGGATACGACTTCGATAGCGGCTCGCAGCTCAGCCTGGGCTACCAAACCATGCCAGCAGCCTTTAGCCACTCCAGCAGAACCACTTCTTTTTCCTCAGGTAAAGTTGATTTTTTTTTTTTTTTGGTCACATTGTACTCTTCTTTTGATGTGTGCCAGCATCAGGACCTAAATTAGTTATTCTACTTTTGTCAAGAGAGAACTATTATGAAGAGCTTGTAGAAGAATAGTCAAGTGATTAGAAGTCACAGGATTTAAAATGTAACCAAGTATTAAGGAAATATTTGCAAACTTTTGAATTTGAAAAAAAACATTTAAAAATTAGCAAAAAAAAAAATGCTCATTATTCTGACATTTCAAGATACCCTTATAAAGATGACCAAGCTTTTTTTTTTTTTTTTTTTTAACAAAAAGTGATTTAATTACAGGTAAACTTTGAAAATTAATATTTGTTTCCTCGTCAAACAATGGCATTTCCCGAAAAATGGTAATAAGGACGTCACGTGCCCTAATGGCTAGTCTTACACACTTTGGCTGATACAACTCAAAAAAATCATTTGTAATTTTGTTTTACATACAAATTGTACTTGTAATGAATATATGTAGGTTTTCATGTAATAGAAGCCATGGATAGGTCTGGATGAGACAAATCATCAGGCCCTGATTAGTGAGTCTGAAGAGTTACTTTTGGATTTTATAGCTACGTAACTATTTGAAATACAAGTTACTTTTACCTTTCAAAATATGTATAGAAATTCTAGATGATGTTGCTAAGTTATTTTCATGGATGTCCTATTAATGATAGAAATTTAAACAAATTTATATAAAAAAAGGAGTAGCATTGAAAACAACCTTCTGCTCTCTTTGGCTCTAACATATCATCCTTTCAGTTGAAATGTTCACTGGTAGTAGCAGCACTCCCAGCCATTTCAGCTGGCAGTACATCAGACACCATAGCTATTGTCTATTTTTCTGTCGGGGACATTCTGCTCCTAGAAACAGTAATTACTAGTGGGTAAAGCTGCAACATCAGCTGAGTGTTTTTGCTCTATAACTGTTTTTCAGTGTCCTCAGCGGAGAGCACAGGAAACTGGCGCAACCAGCTGGCCGTTGGCCTGACAGAGTTTGATACACCTGATGCATCTCAGTACTCTCCCGCTGGAGCTCAAGCATCTCTGTACAACCGCAGTCCCACACACAGCAGGTGAGTGCTGCACTTTATGTAGCTGTGACCACAAGCTTGTAAGGCGATGGATAAAAATTACTTACAGTATAGAATATCATGCTTTGACTGTACTCTGCTGGGTTATTCGCCAGCTATTCAGATAAATTGTGCTCACAGGGTTTGTTGTCTGCTTCTCTTCCTGCCTTCTTTTACTCCTGGACTCATGATTAATGCCCAAATGTGAAGATTTTCTCCCGAGAACAAAGAGTCTGAAACAAAGCCCAAAAAATCTGAGTCAGTAGATGTGGTTGGTGCTGATGCCACTAGTGCAGATGAACCATCAGACAACCAATCTACCACTTAAGGGTGAGACGGATAATGTTGGTAGTCATCGCCATTTTGACGTCAAGTCGCCATTCGTGTGTCTTGCCCCAAAATCATACCTTCATATCGTGGTGTGCCGTATTTATTTTTTCCCCCCCATCAAGCTGAGTTTTAACTTTCCTCAAAATGCAACTATTATTAAGTGAGTAATTCCTCAGATGTTTAATTAGGAAAAAAAAAACTTCCAAGTTCCCATCCTTCATGACAAATTAAACTTTCCTTAAGTCACGTTCACTTCAGAGTTGCTTGGCCTAAATTCATGGCATTAAACGGCAACGTCAACTCAATAGATGACACATCTCACTCTGAGCAAAAATGCTGTTTTTTCCTTTCATCTGTGATGTTCTAGTAATATTATACATGTTCACTTAATGGATTATTTTGTGAATTTTATTTCATACATCCATCTCTATGTTTTCTCTGAAATACTGTCCATGTATTTCTTGACTACAGATTTCAAAACAACTATAGTTTTGACATCTTATTTTGTAACTGCACACACAGATTTCACTTTGATGGGAGCTACATGGGCATCCACTGAAGAGGACCAAAATGAACCCTTTGGCACAAACCAACCACGGCCAGCAGCACATGGAGAAAATGGAGCTGAAAGCAGACTTCTGTGTTGCCACCAATGCAGTCTTTGGCGACAAACAGTTCTCAACGTTTTGTGCATAAAGGTGCACACTGACCTCAAGTTAAAGATAGCTCTGAACACAGTGATGACACTCTTGAATGGCTTTCCCATGTGCCTTGGATTGGATGAATTGTACAGGCAGATGAGAATGTGTCAAGATGTTGCACAACTACACTGGATTCAAAATTAAATGTGTAATAATGACAAAATCAACGACAAGTATTTTGACGAGAACAAGCTACTGCCTTATACAAAACAGTAGTTTATAGAATAAAAACAATCATCGTCTTCATCTCATGATACAAAAGTAGTTGAAATAAAAACAAAGCTTGAATATGTCCAAGGATGTGACCTGACAAGAAGTGATTTTACCATCAGATTAGACTTCATTTTTTTTTTTACATGCTGATGTATCATTTCAATATTGTTTATAGAGCCATTTGTCTTGTTGGTGCAGTAAGTGTTTAAAAATGCATGGTGAGGACATTTTTTGATTTGGAAAAAAAAAAAAACAACAACAAAAAAACAATAACACTGCCATTAAAAAAAACAACCTTTTCTCATGTTTGTTTTATCACAATTTTGTACAGTGAGTGTCTAGTTTAACCTTGTTAGGTATTGTCATAAAATATTTTTCATTTGGAGGCAAATCAATAAATGTGTGACACATATATGGGTGTAGCCACTTTTTAAAAGATGAGCAACTAATGAAGAACAAGTTTAGCCACTGTTATTGAGTCACCAAGTCCTTAAGGAGTAATTGTACATTTTGCTTCTACTTGCTAAAAACATAATAGCATTAAAGCTAACGTTTTACGTTTTGTTCTGTTTTTTTTTTTTTTTTTTTTTTTTTCAAAAACAAAACCAAATTGACATAAAACATGAACATATTTCAAAAATTTGGAAAAGGTCTCAGTTAAGTTCGATTCAATAATAAAATATTTTAACAGAATTGAATTTAACTGAATTTTTAAATCTTTACTAATTTTCCTGAGCTGGTATCCCAGAATCGACTTTCTGTGTTTATCATGTTCAACTTAACAAAAACAAATAAAGATTTGTTTTACACTCTTCAAACACAAGCAAACTCAAAAATCCTGAACAACTCAAGCTTCAATATCGTGGTCACAATTGCCAGACTGTCAGACTGTGAACATTTTAGATTATTTCTAAGCCTCTAACAAGACAATCGTTCTTCAAAACCACTGTTTCATTGTCTGGGGGAAAACGTGCTAGCTACCAGCATGCTAGCACAACCACCTGGATTTTAGAGCCAACAGATACTATTTAACTGGTCAGAAAAAAAGCACAGCCTTGTCTTTCTTGTTGATGTTCACTCTTCCTCTGCACTTGCAGTTGTAATAACCCATCTTGTTTATCCTAGGGAGGAACATAAGCAAGAAAAGGGCAGCACCGATGTTCTTTTGTGCTCTAAGCCAAGCCTAGCAACCAGTTCCATTACATAGCATCTATCTCCTAGCACACCTCACTGTGTGTCTTGTTTTCGCCTCAGCAGTTCGTCATGTGGTTTGTCTCTAAATCTTCTGCACGCAATCAGTTCTAGTGTTCATTATCAACACAAATGATGAGTTTTAGCACATGAAATAAAACAAAACAAAAGCAACTTTTAAACTTTGAGGCTTCCTCGTGCATGACATCATCCCTTCAGGGTCCTAGCTACTGAGTAAACGTTTGATTTACCTTTTAAATCACTTCATAAATCCTCGAGGCATACTAAATCACTGCCATTATAAGATGGTTTCTTTCTATCCTGTTTGCAGAAGCTATTTGACAGTTGTGTTTGCCTAATTGCCCTCATTTATCCAGGATGGTGCTTTGAGATACAAGATTTCTTCCTCCAAGAAAATCTTAAAAGGTTACAAATAAAAAACATAAATAAAATGAAAAATAAACACAAAAAAGCAAATATAGTCACTAAAACAAAACACGGGTTGCATATTTAAAGTAATGAGAACTAAAACACAATTCACCACCAATTAAAAGCTAGAGAAAACATTACGTTTCTTTCAGTGCCATTTTAAGATGATCCATAAAAAAATAAAGAGACGATAGACTTGGACAACCCAGGATATTTTGAAGCTGGCTCCAAAGACATGGATCAGCAAAGATGGATGATATCACAAAGTTCATTGGCAGTTATCTCTGCAAACCATTTAAAAACCACCACATTTTTACACATTTTTATCTCTTGATAAACTGACTATTCTCTGTTGTCTGGACCTCAGACACACTGCTGGATGATCCCATCATTGTACCAAAGGCAGAGCAAAAAATACCTACTAATATCATGACTTCTAAAACTTTCTTATTTTTTTTATTAATATTTTAAAATATAATGTGAAAAAATTATTTTAAAAATTTGGTAAAAAGCACCAAAGTTCTCTTCAATCTACGAACTAAAGTGAGAAGTAAACCCAACAACAAACAATTTTCTCTGGTTTATAATTTGTTAGGTAGAATCCCAAAGGTTATGCCTTCAAGAGCATTCCAGGAGGGACTGTTTGCTGTGGAGTCTTCCCCCAGTGCCATCCAGTTGGACCCGTGTTAATGGACCAGCTGCTCCTGTCAGTTCTCCTCTTTCCTTTTACTTGAAGCAGCTGTCATCCCAAAAGATCCTGATGGCCGAGCCAGCTGGGTAGAATGCTAGCATCTCTCTCCCCTGCTAACTCTTTAAATATCTTCCACAGTTCACAGCATTTAAATTTAGACAACACATGAGGCAGAGTCTCTCAGGCTGAGGTCGAAGTCAGACGCTTCCCACTTTGCTCTGTTCTTGACTCTGGACAGAGCAGAAATTATCTGTCCTCTCAACATCAGCGAAGGAAAGGAACAATACATTGAAGATATGTCTGACAACAGAGACGGTGAGGATCTTAGTGAGGAGGAGATTGATGAAGATGCAATCTTGGCGATGCTCTCACCTGAGGAGCTCAAGGAGCTCCAGAGTGAGATGGACGTCATCATTGCCCCAGATGAAAATGTACCAGTGGGACAAAGACAGAAGGACCAGACAGAGAAACCTCCAACAGGAAGCTTTGACCACAGGTCGCTGGTTGACTATCTCTATTGGGAGAAAGAGTCAAAACGTATGCTTGAAGAGGAAAGAGTGCCTGCTACTCTGCTGCCTAGTGAGGTAAGAAGACTTCAAACTCTCAGAGGTTTATGAAAGCTACTTTAGCTCATGGTGTATTGCAGCTCCAATGTTAATATCCTGATTTGTTACTTTTAGAAAATCTTACAGGAGGAAGCTGGAAAAAAGGAAAAAGAAGAAAATACAGATGTCAAATATGAGGTGTATGAAGTGATAGAAGAAATCATTGAGGAAGATGGCACTAACTATCCAGATGGAGTGGAAATTATAGAGGAAATCATTGAGGAAATAATTGAAGAAGATGAAGAGGAGGTTGAAAAGGACAAAGCGACTGATGTTAACAATGAAACCACTGAGAAAGTAGCTTTAAATCTCAAACTTGAGAATACAGAGAAAGATGTAGACCCCCCCGATGCCATAGAAAACACAGCTGGAAATAACACAGTGGACAGCCAGTCTGTTCCAAACTCCAAAGTGGCCTTTGTAAGCAATGAAGATAAAAAGGAAAATGCAAATGAAGATTGTTTACCTCCGCAAGAGACTCCAGAAGTGCCAAATACAAGTGAAGTCAATGATAACTTCTCAAAAAAGGAACCAATTAAAGTGAACAAGTTAAAAATCCCAAAGTTGGCTCTTAATAATATCAAAATGACATCACGTCCTTCAGGAAATGAGACAAACTTGGAGTCAACGCTGGACAAAATCCGTAACAACAATCCGTCTATCACTGAGGTCAACCTCAATAACATAGAAAACATTCCTAAGGAAATGCTCGTAGACTATGTGAATGCCCTGAAAAAGAACAAACACGTCAAAACGTTCAGCATAGCGAACACGGGTGCCGATGAAAACACTGCATTCAGCCTGGCTAACATGTTAAGAGAAAATCGCAGCATTGCCACTTTGAACATTGAGTCCAATTTTATAACTGGAAAGGGGATCGTCGCCATCATCCGCTGCCTCCAGTTCAACGAGACTCTCACAGAGCTTCGCTTTCACAACCAGAGGCACATGTTGGGTCACCATGCCGAGATGGAGATCTCTCGTCTGCTCAAGGCAAACAACACGCTCCTGAAGATAGGCTACCACTTTGAGCTGCCCGGCCCCAGGATGGTGGTGACCAACATCTTGACCAGGAATCTCGACCGTCAGAGGCAGCTGAGGAAGGAGGAGCAGAGGCAGCAGCAGGTCAAGGAGCAGAGGGAAATGATGCAGATGTATGAGAATAGTCTCAATCTGCCTCCTGGTTTACTGCAGATGTTGGGCTACATACCACCACTCGAGCTCCTACAGCAGCATGGCCTTGTCCCACCCATGCAAGAACAGAGCAGCATAGCCCAAACACAGCATCAGAGTGAACAGCCAGAGCCAAAGAAGAGTCTGAAGCGCAACAGCATTCCCAAACAACCCAGTGCAGAACCATCAAACCCATTAAAAGATATCCAGTTAAAGAGAACTCCCAAGAAACGTGATCCCTTCCTGGACTTGGACCCAAGAGAAGACCGGAGATCAGAAAAACCAAGTTTCCAACTAAGAAAGACTCCCAAAGTAAAAGATAGAGGAGATAGAGAGATGGCAGAAGAAAAGGCCAACCTCAATGACGTGATAAAAACTTTGAAGCCCATCCCTCGCAGACGAGTACCTCCTAAAGTTGACCTCACGCCTCGTGATCAGCTCCTCAGTGAGATCAAACAGAGCAATGTGGCATACCTCAAATCCGTGAGTACCCAAGGAATATTACTATAGAAAAAGTTACATTTAAGAGCATGTTGTAGTGATAGTTCAATGGCAAAATAGATTCATTTTGTAAATTTTTTTTATACAGAGCCAATGCCCAAAAAAAGTAATATAAGGGGACTTTACAAGCTGATCACATCCAGTTTCTACACTTTTTAAAGGCAGATGTATATAAGTTGAAGTGAGGTTCTCTAAAGTTAATATATTAGTTTCCTTACCTCTTGTGAGCAGGGTAGTGAGTTAGAAAAATATAGAAATCTTCAGAGCAGTGGAAAACTCTGAAGACTGTTGAGTTTATTATGCCAATTTATGTTTGCTGATGCTGGTAGCATCAATATGTTTTTCAGCTCCAACAAAGACAGTGCTGATATAGCCAGCAACCACAGGCAGCATAATTTAGTGACACCCTCATTGTTCAGCAGATAAATCAGATCACGCTACCTATGATCTCTTGAGTAAGGTTGCACGTTACCTGCTAATATTGCTTTATATTGCACTGGCAAGATCATTTTCAGTTTGAGTTTTATTCATTAAAACAAATTAAAAAGATTGAATCAGTCCAAATGGTTATTTGAGTGAGGATTTTGGCACTTTTCTCCAAACTCATGGCAGCATGATGTCTGTGTAGAGAAAACGAGAGAGAACTGAACTAGTACCAAAATCAAGACTATCCGTTTAAGCAAAAGTCTAACTTTATTACTGAAAATACAGAGAACCTATTGTTCTTTTCTTGTGTTGTTGCTTGCAGGTGCCACTCCCAAAAGCCCTGGAATCAAGTGAAACGAGTCTCATCTGACTCGGCCTCAGCTGCTTTCTCGCTGTGGAGTATGTTTATTTTACTCATTTTGGTCACGTTTCATGCACAGCCCTACAGAGTGAACTACTGTATGATTGCCACATAAGAAGAAAATAAGTTTGCTTTTGTTTCATAAATGTGTTTTTGTTCTTAAAACTCTAAATAAAAATGCAATGTTAAAATAAACAAAGTACAGTTTATTAATTTGCACTTTTAAAATGTTCTAATTTCTTAAAAATAAAAATTGTTCACTGAAAGAATAATTTGTGTCTAATTAATTTTGTGTGCAAAGAGCCTTTCCAACATGATTAAAAAATGCAATTCATTAGTGATGTAAAAAAAACAAATTCATCTAGTTGCTAAATGCATTATTTACTTAAAGACCACTCTAAATAAATAATGTAATCTTTATTTTCTCAATAGATTTATCTAGTTTTAGATTTTAACTTTCCGATAATTACTCTAGATATAAAAAACATAATCATATTTGTCTGTAAAAACACACTCACACTAAACACCAAATTTCTTTCAAACAAGAAGTAAATCTTTAAATGATTATATGTTTATTTTAATAATGATTTGCTTTCATATACAGAAAATGTAAGAACCAAAAACTAAATCTTTTTAAATAGCTTCATATCCACACCATAAATGTGCAAATGAAGTTAAACTTACAGAGGACAAATGTGTCTCTTTTTTTTCAGATGCCAAGAATTTTCATGAACATTTTTTTTTAAATAAGGAAATATAGTCATCTAGAAATGTTACATAGTGTCTAGTAGCATCTATAACACATCCAAATCTTTCCTATGTTCCATCTGTAGACATAACATGCATTAGCCTTCAGTCAGTGTGCATTCACAAACAGCAAAACAATAAATGTTAGTTGTCAGCATAAGCAGTATATGACAGATACGTACTACAGGTGCAGGCTTAATTTGATCAAAAAGTAAAAACAGAACAAGATATCTGCCGTCATATATTCAGTCAGATGTTGCTGCCATTTGAAGATTTGGGCATGCTTTTATTTTAACAAAATTGCACTGGAATAAACAGGCTTGAACACACTGACTTTATATTAATACATTAAAGATGCACTCGCCATTCGATTTTGGTATTGCATAGCTGCTGTTAGAGGGTATATACTCAGTTTAGGCGATTTGGCCAGGAACTGTATGCAAATAATAATAATAATAATGATAATAATAATAATAATAATAAGTCAACACACCTGTAATTTTTTTCAGGCAACAAAAGCTAATTTTCCAAATCAACAAACTGGTCTCAGATCAGTATATTTAAGCTCTTACATCCATCCGGCAGATGATTTGGGTTTGGCTTCATGCAGTGGCTCTCAAAAGTGCACACACTCCCCTTAAATCCAGAGCTTTGCGATTTAGAAGATTGCTCTATGATGAAGCATTTTAAAATCTTGACTTTAAAAGTTTAAATCAGATTAAACACATGAACATTCGTAAGATTGGATGTGAATTGTGGACCATATATTCTCCAACTAGGCTATAGGACATTTTAGGTGGATCTGGAGCTTAAATGATTCTGTTTTCCTCCCCTCCTCTTTAGACAAGACGTGTGAAAATACAGATTTTTGTCACATACGAAAACACAGAATTTGTTGACTTTTAAATGGCTTCTCTGAGCAATTTCCTTTTACAAGTTTGGTGATATTTACAAATACATATCGATGTCTGTAACGTCACTCTTTTCCTATATGTTTCTCTTGATGGCTGTCTCCACAGCACCTCAGTATATGCTACAAAGGGATTTCTATTGCTGTTGTCCTAAATTATACATCTGGTAAATAATGTCACATGTAACATTTTTAGAATGCAAACATTTGTTTAGTTTTTTTTCTTTTTAGTTGAACTTTGCAGGATATTTGTTGCATAAAATCTGGAAAATGTTCCAATGTTAAAATCATTTCTAATAATGTTATCAAGCAAAAACCTGGCTTTATCAAAGTGTCCACGTTCGAGGGCCTCTGTAATTGTCTTGATATGGGTTTATAAATTCAGATTAAACTTGCTTATTCTGAGGTAGCAAACAGAGATAAAAGATTTTTACAACAAATTTTAGCATCTTTACTTATTTTGATGAGCTCTTTCACATAACTCAGCTAAAATAAATAGTCATATACAATGAAGTACATATCAGTACTGGACAATGAGTAGATTTTGGAGATGTCTGCACTTAGGACTATCAAACCTTGGGTAGGGCACAATGACAACTTCCTGCTAACACAACATTCCAGTTTATATTGTGACGGCTAACAACAACACATAAAATCTAAAACTAAAAATAATAAAATGTGGAAATGCAAGTATCAGTAATTTTACATGTGCAAGAAAAAATATTGAAATATTGTAACCACTTTATACCCTTCTGTTCGCTTGCTGTCTTTGATACTCGGCTGGCGCGAGCATTACTGCAGTTTATTCTCAATAAAATCCTGGATCTTGTTAATCTTCTCCTCCTGCTGGTCGAGGAGATCCATGATCACGCCCATCGGGGTCTTCTTCAGCCCGACGTCTTCGATCTTGTTCTCCAGCCTGTTCTTCATGTTGCGCTGCCTCAGAGATGCATGGATCAGGATCACTGAAGCAGAAACAAGGAGCGAGGCATTTTTATGGAAGGAAAAAATGTATATGTTTTAGTAAAACACGGGTAAATAGTTTGTGGTGAGGAAAAAAAAAGGACAAAAAAACACAACAACAACCATTTGTGGTATTCACAGCAGCAGCTAAGCATGAAGCCATATGATTTGATTTCCATGACAGGCAGATGCTGAATGCATGACATCAGCCAGTAAATGTGGTTCAGTCCAAACCAACAAGCCCTAGCAACCTGTCAACACAGGCAGTGGGTGGATCTCCTGGGATGTAATCAAACAGCTTCGTATTTTTACCACAGCGACAGAGTTGCAACATTTGCTCTAATGATGAACTCCCTGTGCTGACGGTCACTAAATGCTAGGGCATGGAGAGAAAGTTCACCTTGTTGAGCTTTCTTTCTGTCACTGCTTTTATACCTAGTCATGACAGTAGATTATGTACCGTGGGCTAAAAAAAAAAACATGAAGAAAATGAGAAAAAAAAAATAAATAAAAGGCAAGACTTGGCAAGGGCCAGTCATCCCTCCCATCACTCAGCAAGGTAAAGCTGCTTTAAAAACCACTTGGCAAGGTACAAGCAGCACATCTGTTAAGTAGCTGACTGCAGGCACCATCCATGCAGGTAGTCTGTCTAATAAAACAGCTCATATCAGCTTATTGTACCAGCAGCATTCCTCAGTGAGGAGCAGAAGATCAGAGATGGTATTGTTCTTTGCAATAAGAACTTTAAAAGTACTGCCAAATTTAGAAGTTGCTTGCTCAATATAATTCATTTTTTCTGAAATCAAAGTAAAAACAAAACAAAACAAAACAATGGACAAATGCTACAGATAGTATTATTATAGTTTCAATAATCTAAAGGTTAAATTATATAAATATGGCGCTTCTCTTTGAAGTAAACGGAACTGTATGACGTTACACATCTATTAAAAAAATTGTTTACATACTGTGAATTACAGCATTGCATTAATAAGAGTAAAAGGTGGTCTTCCTTTAATCCAAACAATGAGATTGTCTGGGGTTTTCTTTCATCTTGCCACCGTATTTCCAAGCATTAAATTTTGTCTTTTGTATAAGGGAGAGCAAAGTATAGTAGCCTTCTCTCAGCCAGCTGAGTGGCAGTGTGCAGCAACATGTGGGTGAAGCAGAGCATATTTTAACAATATCACGTTAAAGCATGGAGCAGCCTTGCCAAACCCTAAAGACAATTTTTTTCCTCCCCTTTCTGATTTTGAAAGTTAAAGATCACATGACACTGTGGTACTCACACAGCAAAGGAAACGTGATTCCAAAGATGAAGACCAGGACACCTCCAAACAGCGACAGCACAAAGTAACTTGTGGCCATAACGCCAATCACAAACAGAGTGGGATTCTTCCTCTTGAAGTTCTTGATTGTGGGCTTGTTTTCCCCGGCCCACACGGAACCAGCGAAGACCAGAGACACCACGGCACCACCCAGAAACATGCCAAAGGGATTCAGGAACCTGGACATGGAAACATGCAGAGCAACACATTTTAATAAGCCAGGGTGTAGACTTTCCTTTGTTGATTTTTGCAAACACCACAATTGTGCCCAAGGCAACAATTTTATGTTCATGGTATGGCTGTAAACCCCAGAATAGTGTAGAAACTTCATAATTTCCAATATATGTTTGACCAAATCAAACTATTAAGAAAAAAGCCATATAAAATCAATACTAACCAACTATTTCACTAGCAATCTGTGGTGGGTAGTTAACCAAATAAAGCATTAGTACACGACAGTAAAAACAAATCCCTAATGATCACTGTTACTGAATGTTTTCATATATTTATGTTTCCTTACAATACAATACAGCAAAAGCAGGAGTCCACATACTCCGGATGGGCGTGTGTGGGAAAAGTGTAACAGATGCTAGCTTTTAGCTTTGGACCGCAACTAGGACTTACCCCACAATGAGGAAAACCACCAAAGCGACAACAAAATAATTCGTCTGGTAGTACATCAAATTGCTGATCACTTTGTTGTTCCACTTGGTTAAATCCCTGAACTCTGGTTTGGAGAACCGGTCCGCTCCGGGGAAGAAGTCATCCCATGGTCTGAGAGGAGCAAGCTCCATTTTGGCTGCCATGTCTGTAGCTCAGCGTGCGGTTTAGAAAAAAAAGAAAAACCAAAACAAACCCAGATTGCGTTATGTGTTTGACAGGTCAGCTGATCTCCGCTGTCTGCGCAGAGGAGTGACGTCAAGAAAATCTCGCGAGATTACGCGGCTTGATTTATTAGATGGCATAGATGGTTTCAAACTATTTAAAAGTGCAGTATGCGTTAAAACTACAGTCAAGTAAAAAATAATTGACATCTACTGTAATCAAGAAACTTGGACAACTAAGGAAACGCTAAAATTACGGAAATATGTATATTGTTTTTAATGCATAAACTTCATTACATTTCCTATGTGCCAGAGAAGAAAATAAACACCAGAAAAAGTGTGTTTAATTTATTTTGTACATTTTATAAGGTTGTCACATTGGAACATCATATCGTCACTTTGCTATAATAAATGGCTAAGAATTTATTTATAATAATAATAATAATAATAATAATTTAATGATCAAAAGATAATGGCATAAATAAATAAATAAATGCTGATACTTTTTTCCACAGCACTGATAGCAATGAGCAACGGTACTTCATAAGCTGGACTGGACCACTACCTGTATTTCAGTCCAGTTTTTGTCAGTGGCGTGGTGCATTGAAAGTGAAGTACAAAAAAGCAACAGCGCCCTCTGGTGTACATGATAGTCACATAGTTCTGTGTTAACGCGGGAGCTGCGGTTCGCTGCGCAGCTTTGACTCCCCTGAATATAGTGCAGCCTGAATCGAGGACATGGGACCGTGAAAGTATGGCGGATGCCGAGGAGCCGTAAGTCTCAATGAACGTCAAATGTCATTTTTACCGTCAATATAACCCTTAGTTTCTCTTAAAACGAGCCTGATTTACTGTTTTTTTTTCCAGGGAGAAGAAAAGAAGGCGATTAGAGGACCTGACTGAGAAGTTAGTGACGAATGCTAAATAAAGGTCTCTGACTGGCGGCAGGTTTGCGTTGCACTGTAAGCAGCGACTGCTGGGCCAGCAGACATAAAAAATAAACATGTTGGCAACGAGCAGAGGGTCACTTAATATCCTTGTTAGCTGGTTGAGATCCTTTACTTTTGGGGGGAGCAGGACTGTGGGTTATAACACAGAAAGAGGAAGACCTGTCATTTTCTACAAATGACAAATTAGCAAAGCTCGCGATACTTGTTAGCTACAAACAGGTCATGACTGTGCACTGTTGAAGACAACATACAGTAACATTATAGAACATTGAGTCAAACTTATTACCCCAGGAGAACTACGTGTTCAAGTTTAAATAGCAGTTACAGTATTCCAATAAGACAGCTATCCATTAAAGCTATTAAAAAGAACTATAGTTATTTACAAACTTTACTACTTCATTACTGTTGTATCTTTTGCACTGGACCAGCGTCCATATGTCTCAGACTTGGTGAGCTTGCAGGAATGTCTGCCCATGCATGCTCTGCAGTGGTGGTAATCTTTTTCCTTAGTTTACACTTCTTTAGATGATGCTCCTAGTTCTTCCTAGACTTTGTTGATCTCCCACAGCAATTTAACCCCTCTCATTGAAGTTGATTTTCTTGCAATCCTGCTAGCTGCATAATTTTGGTTTGTATGGCCCATTTGATGCAGAGTGATGAGTTCATCCTTGAGATAACTGTGGTCAATCAAAGCAACATGATGTTAGGCACCACTCTGTTTTAAAGCAGCCATTCTGCTACTGAACCTCCATCAGAATGACACTAACATCATCCACCATCTCCTGAACCAAGTTTGAGTAAATTGAAGTGATGTTTGCAGATTTTCTTTGTTGTTTTTGATTAAATACAATTTACGATCACTTTACAATAAATTGTATATTTCTGATCAGTTCTCATCGCCACCTAAAATCAAGGTAAACTACAACCAATAAGAAATAAAGAGACAAAATTGTTAAAAACAAAATGAAACGGGCAGCAAGATTTCTCTGTTTCTAAGCTTTTGGGAGAAACTTTAGTATTGAAAGTATTTTTTAAGGATTTACATTTAAGTGTGGTACATCTTAGTGTTTTTTATTTATTTATTACTGCACAGCAGATCTCAATTCCAAGTTATCTTCCATCAAATTTTTGTATTTTCAAAAAAGGATGTTAAGGAAGGACTGCACAGTTGAATGCATTATTGCTTTGTAACAGTAAGATCTGGAGGTCAAAATGTTGTATTTAGAATTCAGGTCAACTCCTACAAGGTATGATTGAAATAAAACCAAGTTTTTGAAAATATTTTCTGTCATTTGTAATTTTTTTTAAGAAAAGAAAAGGAGAAAGAAAACAACTGATTAAAATTGCAAACTGGATTGGGTAAGAAAAGAATCTGAGCTTTTAGTTTTAGGCCATGTTGCCCAGCCCTACCCACAATTCTGTGTTGCATCACTTTTACATGACCAAACAAATGCCATGGGGCGAACCCACTCACCCCTCCTCAAGCACACAAACTAGATGGTGGCTGATGATTAAAACGTAACTAACATCAGCCGATACAGATGTTAATGCCGATGTGTCATGCATCTCTTTTCAAAAATGTAAAATGCAATAATTTGAACTATAGTACATGTTCAGTGTTTCTTTTTCCTTTTTGTTTCTGGTGTGTTTCGCATCCAGAATGGCTGTTGATAGTGGACACATGGATAGCGGCTGCGACTGGGATGGTCGCTGGAATCATGTGAAGAAGTTTTTGGAAAGGCCGGGTCCTTTCACCCATCCTGACTTTGAGCCAAGCACCGAGGTGACCGCCTTGAATATGTGAATAGAGTCCATCACTGTTCAGATGTAGTTTGGTTTAAATACGGCTGTTTTTGTCGAATCAGTCTCTGCAGTTTTTATTGGAGACCTGCAAGATTCTGGTAATCGGTGCAGGAGGACTGGGATGTGAACTCCTTAAGAATCTGGTAAGGAAATGGTTTTAATCGTTCCTATAGTGGCATATCAAATCCATTCTGTCTGGGCTATTTGAGGTGCATTATTATATCAATGTTGTATTTTTTTTTTTCTATTTAGGCCCTGTCTGGGTTCCGCCTTATTCATGTGGTTGACATGGATACCATTGATGTGTCAAATCTTAACAGGCAGTTTCTTTTCAGGTTAGTTTTACCTCTGTAATTTAAAAAAAAAAAGTCATTTTTTAACAAGAGCCAAGATGGTTCGTGAGAAGGGTTCAATCAAAGTAAATTAACTTAACACTATGGGAAAATTTCCAGACTTTCTCATGAATCAGTATTTAAAAATAGTATTTATTCCATCCATCAAATCTCGATGCTCCATCATCTCCTATACATAAAGCCTGGTATGTACATCTTGCCACATCTTTCATAAATAACATTAATTCTTTGTGTAGGCCCAAAGACGTTGGAAGACCAAAGGCGGATGTGGCTGCTGATTTTATCAACAGTCGTATCTCAGGATGTAAAGTTGTCCCGTATCCTTCACTCTTCATCCTGCTTAAACAAGTCATGTGTAGCTAACATTGTGTTATACGACTGCATGGTTCCCCGGCTTCTTTCCTGAGTGATAGCATTCAGTCACTTTAAAAAGATCCAAGACTTTGATGATTCTTTCTATAGGCGTAAGTGCATTTCTGCCTCTAAACCTCAGCAGAGTTAATCGGTTATTTGAATGACTTGAGGGGTCAAACTCATCCCAAGCTGTTTATCTTTGCAGAGTTTCACATCATTGTCTGCGGACTTGACTCCATTATCGCTAGACGCTGGATAAATGGAATGCTGGTACAATTTAAATGAAAGAAAAAAAAAATATATATATATATATATTTTTCCTCTTGTCTATTATGACCTGCTGTTTATGTGGAGAGGCTTAGCTAACCTAATTGATTGATCTCTGTAGATATCTCTCCTGAGCTATGAAGATGGAGTCCTTGATCCCAGCTCCATCATCCCCCTCATCGACGGGGGGACGGAGGGCTTTAAAGGAAACGCTCGTGTCATCCTGCCGGGCATGACTGCGTGTATTGATTGCACGCTGGAGCTGTACCCACCACAGGTAGCAACCCCATTTTTTCTAGGTTCACTTTCTAAACCTCGGAAATCCATTGATCTCTGATAAGTTTTCAGCCTGGTGTGGGCATGAATCCCAGCTTAACTGTTTTGGTGTAAGGTTTTTACTGCATCTGACCGAAAAAGTCAAACTTCCAGCAGGACAAATTATGAATCATCTATGTACAGAAGCAGCGCCTGTTCCACTTTTCTTGACAGCTTTTATTTAGCATAACCTTCAGCCTCAACGAAACTGTGTAAAGTAAATCGGTCTGCTAGAGCAAGCTTTGTGAAAATAAAGAATGTTTAAAGAATTAATGGTTTTGAGATAGAAACTATAGAGGAGCTAAAAAAAAATCACAAGAGGATAAGTAAAAAAATAACAATATGGAACATGAAAGTATTTTAGAAAACAAAACAAAATGTGAGACTCAAAGTCCTCATGGAAAATTCTTCTCTTTCAATTGTTTCAATCCACAGATAAATTTCCCCATGTGTACCATCGCAACAATGCCGCGGCTACCAGAACACTGCGTGGAATACGCCAGAATCTTACAGTGGTCCAAAGAAAGGCCTTTTGGAGGTTTGCATCAATCTAAATGTATATAATGTGGGAAAGAAAAAGAAAAATCGCTGAGTTTGTATAAACGTGTATAACTTCTGCCTTCTTCTCAACTAGACACGAGTTTAGACGGTGACAATCCAGAACACATCCAGTGGGTGTTTGAGAAATCCCAAGAAAGAGCGGCAGAGTTTAACATCACGGGAGTGACGTACAGACTCACGCAAGGTGAGACTGTGAATTATAAAACTTTTAATTCATGCAGCGCTAATTTGTCACACCACTTCTTATTTTTGACAGAACTGATAGAATTAACCTCAGAGTCGGCTTTTGTGTTGCAGGAGTTGTGAAGAGGATTATTCCCGCTGTGGCATCAACTAATGCTGTTATTGCTGGTATGAAACTTGGGTTTTTAAAGTGGCTATGTTTCTTCACTGGAGCTTTTGGCATCATCGGTCAATTTGCTTTGCCTTTTATGAAAAACATATTCTGAAGCAGAGGATGCAGGAACAGTTTCAACATAAGAGCTTGTTCTTTTTTTTTTCACAATTTGATTTTTGTTTTCAATTTTAGCGTTTTAAGTTTCAAATGCAGTAGACTCACCTCTGTTGGCATAGAAACAGAGGAACTGTCTTTCTTCTTGTGGCAGCATTTTTTCTTCTTGAACGAGTGTTATTAGTCACAATACCAGTTTTCCAGTCTTCAGGGGCCCGTGTGTCTCAAAGCTCAGTCTTGTCCTGCTGTTAAATTACAAAGTGACTCATGTATAAATGCTGTACACCCAAAAAAATGTGCAGCACAATATTTTACAACTCAGCATGTATAAAAATGAATGTTGCGTGAAAGTGTGTGGCAATTCATGCGAGCTGAATATGCGGCAGCAGAACAGCCTTTTTTTAGGCGACAATAACAAACTACAAAGCACCAAAACTCCCCTAAATAAGCTGAATTTTGATTCCTTTCAGTGATATTTAACTCAAGGAGCATCAAACCCAAAGTTTCCTGTGTGATTTTAATCTTTTATTGTTTAAATCTAAATGATGAAACTGAACCACATCTAGCCTCATGCAATTAGAAAATTATGGGAAAACCTGAGTTGGATGTAAACAGGATGTTGTATAGATGTTTCATGGAGGATATGACTTAATATTCTAACATACAACCTTAGCAATGAATTATGGTTTACTTTTTCTTAAATGGTTACTTTAAACATTTTAGTCCGAGTCGTTTCTGCTGTTTGTACTAAACTAGTTCGTTTTACCTAATGATTTTAAGAGTTTAAGTAGTTAGAATGCAATATTAAAACTATTAAATTCAGAAAATCATTAACATTTTTATACATTTTACTTCTGCTCTTCACAGCTGCCTGTGCAACCGAGGTCTTTAAAATCGCTACGAGGTTTGTTAGAGAAACAGATTTTCTTCAAGGTTTTATTCCTTGATGTGAGCATCAATTACAGTCAGATTTGTCTTTTCAGTGCATATATTCCCTTGAATAACTACATGGTTTTTAATGACGTGGATGGACTATACACCTACACCTTTGAAGCTGAGAGAAAGGTTTGTGTTTTTTTTTTTTTTCTTTAACTAACCATAGACTGCGCTCGCAGTTTTCATACAGAGAACAATGACCGGTGTTCCAAATCATCTTTCTTTGACAGGAAAATTGCACAGCATGCAGCCAGGTACCTCAAGATCTCCAGTTCCCTCCTTCTGCCAAATTACAGGAAGTTTTAGAGTACCTGACAGAGACGGCCTCCTTGTGAGTTCTCGGAACAAAAACACGACAACATGAGAAATGTACAAATTTGATCTATGATCACTTTAAGATGGTGTAATTTTTCTGTCCAGACAAATGAAATCACCGGCCATCACCACAACCCTGGAAGGAAAGAACAAGACTTTGTATCTGCAGGTAATTATCTAACATTTAAACTGCTGCACAATCCGTTTACCTTGAGCTAAAACACATTTTCTAATCTTATTGCAGTCTGTTAAGTCCATCGAGGAGCGCACAAGGCCAAACCTCTGCAAAACTTTAAAAGGTACACAAGAGATGTCTTTTTTCTTTATTTATTTTTTATTTTTGGCCTTAAAACTGCAGATGCATCATATTTTATTTCCCTCCAATGCAGAGCTGGGCTTGTCAGACGGACAGGAAATAGCTGTTGCCGACGTCACCACTCCACAGACGGTTCTATTCAAGATTAATTTCACCGCTTGAGTCAAAAGCTAACATACTAAACCGCACTGACGCATCTGAATGCGAACTGGATGTAGGATCGCTCCGTTTCTCTTGCTGTTGCAGTTGCACATTTGACATCAGGATGTAAATACGGCGCAGAAGGTCTCACTTGTGAGGCATCATGTCAATTGTGTTATCTGAAGATGGAATCAAATAATATTGTTTTTGTAACATGGTTTACTTCTTTATTTGTCCAGTGCAGATTCATATTATATCCAGTTTCTTCTTATTTGAGAGTAATTATGTATGTAAACTCCAACCCAATAAAGTTTATCATTAGAAATGTTGTTTTTTTTCACGTCCACAGCGTACTCTCTGAATTGTCTTGGGTTCTGGGATCAATGCAAATGTGAAAGACCAATTTGTTCCTGGATGTTGCTTTAATATTTCAACATAATGCTTTTTCCTCATGGTGCAATCTATCTTATGAGGCACACCAGTTCCTCCTGCAACAAAATTGCCCCATAGCATGTTCCTGCCACCTATACACTTCAAATAAAATGGGTTTACTTCAGGCAGTTGTTCCCTGTCCTACAAATGTAACATTGGGCGTTACAGCCAAGCAGTCCCACTTTAGTTTCAGTAGACCACGGGACATATCTTCAGAAATTAATGTCCCCCTGCCCAACAAACACCTGCTTGGCGTCGCTTCAACATCATCTCAAGCATGTGGTCACAAAATATAACGGTTCTGACACAGCAGAGCAGTCAGAAGGCTTCATTTGTATTTTTATTATATGTTATTCTAAATCATTACTGGATAATTAAACGGCTACTGATCCAATCTCAGCTTAATTTTTTTCATAGCCTGTTGACGTATAAAACAATTTTTTTTAATAGGTCAAACATGTTTTTTTTGTAATTAAAAAAACATGTTTGTTTTTTTAATTACATGTTTTAAACATTTCTCAACCCGTCCAGAGAGATGATTGCCCGTTGAATTCAAATGTAGCAGTATTTTAATGTAGCACATTATCATCAGTGAAATGTTTAGCTGAAAACCAATTTTCTCCAGATTAAATCTTCTCCACCCACCAACAGTTGATCTTTATTTTTAGAGCTTTTCATCAAGGAATCAGCCTGATCCTTTTAGTTCTTGCCTAGATTTAATAACTTAGGTTTTATGTTATAGTTTCAGTGAATATTATAACTCTCTTTAAAATGTAACCTAATTAAAGGAGAAATATATATATATATATATTTAAAATAGATATATTTTAAAGAGAAAAAAAAAAGAAAAAAAAAATCATTCTCCATATCCAGTGTGCATGTCAACACTTCCCTTAAGCTTCTTAAGGCACTAATGAAAGTGGCCGCTTATTGTCCGGAAGACAGATGGTTTCTGTCTTGATTAAGTTTTAATTTTCCTCTTGGATGGAACTGACAAGCTTGTCTGGTTCTGTCGTGAACAAGCGTCTCTCTCCCGTTGCTTCCTGTCTAAAGGGTAACTACGGTGTGACTCCTGGGACAGGAGCGGATCTGTGAGAGTGCTTCTTTTTTTTTTTTTTTCTTTTCTGGAGCTGACTTTTTCATTCTTTGTTCTGCAGCAGGCCTACACTCCTGTGATTATTTATTTACTTGATTTTATTGTATTTTTTTTCCAACTTCGAGGGATAATGCTTCAAAACTGGAGATTAGTATTTAATACAACCTTGTTTTTCTCCTGATGGTGCTCTTACGCAGACAGACTGATGGGGACTCCTCTGAAGCCTTATCATGCACATAAATAAGACACAAGGCGCAAGTAAGTGGAGAACATTAATTATCATTGCTATTAGAAGCTCGGTATGCCACACACTAATGTACATAGTGTCTTTAAATAGGAAGGTAGGTTTAATAACACTGTAATAGCACCTAATTAGTTTGGTTCAAATTTATCTTTCTGCCAATGCAAAAAGCAGATGTACTATAAAAATCTGTATTTTTATGCAAAACGTAAGTTGTTCATGGAGTGTTCACTCTGTATCATCATTGTTCAGATGCTCTGTGGTACTTAGGATTAAAGTTGCGTCCCAGTTTTTTTTTTTTTTTTTTTTTGCGTGACTCATCAGGACAACCACTTTATTCACAAAGATATACACAGCTGAAAGGAAAATATGACTCAGAAAAGACTTTAGGTCTGGGTCTCGTCTGCTCCAAATATTGCTCCCAGGCGTTTGGCTTGTTTTTTTTTTTTTTGTTTTTTGTTTTTCAAATTAAATTTTTCACATTCTGGTAAGTCAGCTTAATGCGCACCGCTTAGACTCACCTGTGCAATTTAAAAATCACTGCCTGTTCCACACATTTTGCATGAATCTCCATTTTCCTGTGTAGGTAAGATGAAGATGATCAAACTGACACAACAATTACTCTGGGGGTTCATTTTGCTCTGCACAGTAAACCTCAGCATCCAGCAAGTGTCCAGTGGCAACCAAAGCTCTCGAGGACAGAGAGGTAAGCATCAGCCCGGTCAGACCTACACACACCCAGCGGGGCTCATTAGGGCTCCTGGTCAAAGGCCTGCTGAATTGGAGCAGAGCTCAGTTAAAGCACAACCATCTTTAGATCCACCGCACATGTTTTATGATGCTATAAGTCACAGCGCAGTTGTTGTTTTTCTTTGTTTACAAAGTATGAAATTAGTGATCCTTAACAATTCTCGCAGATGCATCTCAGTTTATAAAAATATCACTGAAGAGTTAAGTAATTGCAGTAATTTGATTCCAAACTGAAATATATTTTCATTAAGCAGAATGAAATACAGTAAAATTAAACCATTTATTTAACTTATTTTTTTATAATTACAGGACACAGCTTATGGAAACTAAAGCAAAGGTCATCTGACAATTTGAATATCACTTGATATGTAATATGTAATATATAAAACGAGGAATAAAAAATATATAGGTTATAGCTGGGTTATGGCTTTCTCCATCATGGGAGCGAATGCACTTTTACCTTCCAGTCAACTTTCCATTATTAGACTATGGAACACTCCATTAGTAGGACGCTTATCTTGCAGTTAACCCTTTGTGGTTACCCTCTTCTTGAAAGCTGCAAATGAATGGTGGAGATGCCTGCAGTGTTCGCCATGATTGTACAGACCGCAACGACGTGCTTTTAGAATTTAATTGTTTATGTAAATTAGTTTTTTAAACACATTCCTATTTACTGAACTGCATACCTATTTATTAAATTAGAAGCTCTAAGCAGATTTTCAAGGTTTTCTTTTCATAGATCTCTGTATATGAAATTGTTGCTATAAAGTCAGTGGTTTCTGCTCTAGATGTTCAGTCCCCCTGGGGGCTTTTGGAAAATTCTTCAATTCCCTGGAGATGATAAAATAATGGTTTACACATTTTAAATGAAGAGACAGGATTTTGTGTCATGGGGAAAAAGGTTTCCAGGCATTACTTAAAGAAATCAAGCAATGGTTTACATAACTCTTCATTTGCATATGATATGTACTGAGGAGCATCTAGAGACTTAAACTGTCAGATAATGTAGTGGAGTAAAAAGTACATTACTTGTGACAGGAAGATCGGGAAGTACCATCACGAAACAGCATAAAATATGAATGTTCAAGTGAAGTACTTTTGAAATATGTGATAGTAATGAACTAGAATAGTGAAGTAGAGAAAATAAATGTTCTGTCCTTTGTTGTCTCTGAGTTTCTAAACATTTTGCTTATATCTAGTGTGCAATACATTTGGCATATTCTAAGTTTTTGAATTTGACTGTATAAATAAGATCGATGTTGTAAAAAAAAAATATATACTTGGAAATGTTTGTTCTTCTTCAATTTGCTATTTTGCTATTATGTGTTACTCATATATTCCAAAAAGTGTCATTATCTAAAAAACAGAATTTGTACATAACATTTTTGCAAGTTTCACTACATTATTTTCATCAAGTAGTTTGTACTTGACGTATAGTTTCAAGTACTTTTATACTCTTGTTTGGATAATGTATGGGGTAACTTAAGATACTTGAGTGAAGATACACAACAGTACTGTTACTTTCCCTCTGATTTCTGGTGGTCGGACACGTATCAGGTCATGATTTGGATTGGTGATACTTCTCATTCCACTAGGTGGTGCTGTTGCTCTAAAAACAGTAACAACAAGCGGTATAAGTAATTGTTAAGATGCCTTCTCACTGGGTAATTAAAATGAGATAAAAAGTCATTTATTTTTTCCAGAATTTAACATTGATTAACGCCAGGACACCGCCTATATCTGTGGAGTTTTAAAGGGTCACTGATGAATGTTTGAGTGGCTCACCAAAACCAATAGCTTTAAACAATTATAATAGACTTTTTGTTTACACATTCATCAGACAGAGACCGGGACAAAAAGTTCATCAATAAAGCTTAGCATTTTTCTCCAGCTTGTTTTCCACTTTCTTAAATTCCTATTAATAAAAAAAATTGTAAAACATCAAGGTTAGAACTGCTGGTTACCTTTAGTGACACCACTGTTGAGATAGTGAGTGCAGTGGTCTTGTGCTCCTTCTTGAATCAAACTGATTTTCTTTTTTTTCCTTACTGCATTTCATGGTCAGGGTCATCACAGGAGAGGACGGGGACATGTGAAGTGGTTGCGGCTCATCGCTGCTGCAATAAGAATAAGATTGAAGAGCGCTCTCAAACAGTCAAGTGTTCTTGCTTCCCCGGACAGGTAGCCGGGACAACAAGGGCACTGCCCTCTTGTGTTGAAGGTAATAATACAGAAACCCCCTCTCGCAACTCTCTCAAAAAAATAAATATTTTGCCACGACTGGAAAGTGTTGCGTGTCAAAGTCGAGTCACATTCACCAGAAACCGCTGATTCCGAGGCTTTTAAAGTCCAAAGGAGCATGACATCTGATTGGGATGTTTTTTCCCAAACAACTCGTCTTTTTTTTTTTTCTTTGGAAGTTCTTCAATCGAAAAAATGACCCTTTGCCACTCTTCCCCCCCATCTCCTCTAGCCTCCATTGTGCATCAGAAATGGTGGTGTAAAATGGAGCCGTGTCTGCAGGGGGAGGAGTGTCGAGTTCTCCCTGACCTCACTGGTTGGTCATGCATCTCTGGGAACAAAGTGAAGACCACGAAGGTGAGGAGGGGCCCGGCATTAGTCTGAGTCACAGTTGGATTTGTCCATCCATCCAGCTGTTAGCGTTACCTGCTTGATTCCTCAGAAGGTTGCAGGAGGGGTGCTGAGGCATATCCCAGCTGACCGTGGGCAAGAAGTGAGGCACACCTTGAATAAGTTCCCAATCCAACACAGTCATTCTATTCAAGTTTCTTTTTTATAGCAGCGATAGCAATCAAAATTGTCTGAAGACGCTACACAGATGTCTGTGCCTAAGCTCCCTGGAGCGAGCATGAAGGCAAAAGCAAGGGGGGAAAAAAAAAGAAAAGAAAACAAAAAAACCTTGCTTTTTAACAGGAGGAAACCTTGAATGCTGCCAAGCTTTTACAGATGGGTCTAGGGGATGGATGAACAGGATCCATAAAGAAAGCCAGACATCCAAAAAAAAAAGAGAAGAAAAGGGACTGAAGAAGAGAGCACAGAGAGAGAGAAACCAATTTATTCATACAAATGTCACATTGAAGTTAGCCCAACTATTGTATGTATACATGATGCATTCAGATGATACATCGCATTTACAAGAATGAAAATGGATAAAACGGGGAGAGCCGGCATTCGGAGTATTAATTATAGAACAGCTGAGTGGGCATACAGTGTGCTTATGAGGTTACTGTTGGAAGGATAAACAGAGCAATGAGGCAGATAACTGTGTCAGTGATGACAGTCATTTACATTAGGGGTCTGTATGTGGGCATCCCATATAACAGATCTCATTAGCAGATCGGAAAGAAAGGGAAAAGCTCTCAGCCTTACACAATACAAAGCAACTTCACAGTAAAGCACTGCATGCAGATCTGGTTTCGTGGCGAGCCTAATCTTTTTTGGGGACTTCCTGGTTGACTTGTATACGTCCTAAAACTTTATTCTCCGCTGCTGTCCTTTGATTCTGACAGATTCCTCAATCAAGTGTAATAACTGCTCCCATTGGCTGTATCAAACCTCTTGCTCTCGCCATCCTCAGTGCGCTCGGAAAACCTAATTCCATAATCTGGTGAATGATGGGGCCAAGAGGACAAACAGGAAATAAGCTGTGAACTAATTCTGCACACTAAAACCCATGTAATTAAATCTGACGGCCAAAGGAAAACCCCACCGCTTTTAGAAACGAGCTGTCTCTGAAGTTGCCTTTTTGTTGAACTGCTTTTTATACATAATTCATAGCGAGGGGGAAATATTTTACAGTGAAAGTGGGGCAGGTAAGCAATGGAAGCATGCCGAAAAGGATCAATGGCTTCACTGCAGCCACAACACGGTAATATTTAATCAAGGATAAAACAGAATAGGATTCAGGTACATTTTTTTTTTCTTTTTGCTGTAGGAAGGGGGATGACTTCTTTGTGAGGGGATGTAAGATGATCTTTAGTTTTAGAAAAATAAAAACAGAACTCATAAGTCAAAGCATAAAAAATTGAAGCAAACTCGCATTCTACAGCATAATGAAAGAAACTAATTGATGAGAACAATTTGGTCCCATAAGTCATTTTGATCTACCATACCTGGATGACATGAAAGGGAAACCGAGTTTTCAAATCATTAAGGACATATTTCGAGTCATTTTCAACAAATCTTCAGCTGGTGGTTTTGTAAACACTGCTCATCTTATATTTTATAGATTTCTTGGATTAGTGAACGAGTGACACCACGGTAAGCTCATGCAGAGGCGGGCCAAGCAGAGACCTTCCCAACATGTGCCCAGAAAGTGCCTGGTTGTAATCATACTTTTACTTTCACATCAGGCCCACCAGTTCACTGCGAGTTACAATCAGGTCAAACGTAGTTCATGTTGAGGGAGAGCTGTGTGACAACACGCTTTAGTGATTAGGTTTCAATGTTTTTATCAGCTATGTTACTAATTCAGTGACATTAAATACTATTTCAACTTTCAAATAATAATTACTCCTTCAAGTTCTCTCTGCTCTGCAAGTGGCAATGTAATAAAGGGGTTAAAATGTTGTACATCTGCGCGTTCTTATTCCGAATCTTCTTGCATATCTGATTCAAATATGACAAGCCCATTAAGTAACCATTACCTCCAGTAATTGGTCCAAGACCTTTGACCGAGAGTTGCATTTGTTCAAAACCAGTGTATCCTTTCTCTGGTTTCACAGCCCACACAGAGGGAAGCATTTGGGAAATTTAACCAATGCCAAGCTTGCAGAGATCCAGTTTGAATGCCCACAATGAGACAACAAGTGAAAGGTTGGGAGAAAGGTTTTGACTTTGAGCAGAAATTAGAAAGGCCGCAGCAGAGTTCAGGCTGGTAATGCCACAGGCTGTCCATGTCAAACACTTATTCAAAAATAATGCATTTAGTTTTACTTAAAGTTCGTAGCCTGAAATGACCTCTGGTGCATTACTAAATAAACCAACACAAAGTTGAAGCAGTTTCGCTAGATATGCTGTAAAACAAGTTGCAATTCAAGGAGAAGGACTGAGATTAGCTACAAGCTTTGATCGTCAGATGTAAGTATTGTGTGAAAGGCCTGCTCCTTCAGTCAGCTTGAGGCAACAACACCAGCAGCGACCTTTAGTCCAGTTTTTTATGCTTCTGCGGGAGCCTGCCTGTGTAATCTGGCTCATTTTGTGTTTATCACGGGTTTATCACTGATCAAAAAGAATGAAAACTGGGGCTGCCAAAAGTGGGATGAGGTGGAGGAAGGCACCGATTGCTCATATCTATGAGAGTGATAACACTCTGTAAAGGCCATTTAATAGGCTGATAACAGGCCAGGCAAATGTCTTGTCTTTAGTTCACAGGGGTTGATTCATCGGCCACAAAATAGACTTTTGTAAGCCGTAGCTGTAAGTCGACGATAATACTGGGGTGACATGACTGTTGCAGAATTTATTCTCTCTTTCACTCTGTCCCTGCTCTCTTTGTAATGGATACTTCTTACTTTAATCAACGCAGTGCAGTAAATTGAGATTTTATCAAAGCTTGTAAATATACTACGTACACAGCCCCCGAATTGTTTTGAAAAATAAAAGTAAAGGGGAAGCAACCTAAACATGGATTCTTCCTACTGGCCACCAGGAGTCTTCAAATGTTCTTGTGAAACTGCATTTGATGCTTTAGAGTGCCTTGTTGCTTCATGACACACCCAGACCAGCACTGGTTTGATCCGCAGTGCTCACACAGCACCAGTTTAAGCACTGGTGGTTGTAACGTAGCAAAATATGAAAAAAGCAAAGTGTTGTGAATTCTTTCCAAGTTCATTCACGGTCATTCATAGATTCGGCCGAGAACAGCGACTGTGAAAGCAGCTATGTAGAACGCATTGTCCTGCATGTGTAAAAAGAAACAACTTGGTTATCGGTAGTTTGGCTTCCCAGACCAGCCCTTAGCTTTAAAACTTGTCCTTTTCTCTGGACAAAGACAGAGTTGGTACCAAGACAGAAACTCTTTTATGTAGGACATGTGTCAAACTCGAGGCCCGTGGGCCAAATTCAGCCCACTATTACTATTTAGGGCCACATAAACAGCAGCATTGCCATTTATGTGGCCCTACATAGCAGATAAATAGGGGTTGAATCACCGACCATGAAATAGTGGCAGATGAATTAGAGTCTAGAACCCAGAGGGCCACATCTGTTTATGGGGCCCCATAGATTTTGGAAGACCAGATAAAGAGAACCTTCAAGATGACAGTTGTGCACTTAAATATTATTTTAATCAGTCAAATCAAATGAGCTTTTTTGTACGTGCAAAAGTACATCAACATGAAAAGATGTTTAATAGTGTTTAATTATTAGAAGTATTCATCAAACCCAAAGAAAGCTATAACATTTTAACAGTTTTTTTAATAGGCAGTTTTATTAATACATTCTTCCACAACTGGCAGAATGTTGACATTAATTAAGTTTATGTGGCCTGAAATGAAAATGAATTTGATGTAGGAGATTGGCACAGGATTGATTTTGCTAGGATAAAAACCCTTCTTGACCTGGAACAGCTTAGACAGAAAAATCTCAAAACTGTACATTTCTATTTGATCTGTTTTACCATAGCAGATATTCTTTAGGAGTTTTGTAAGTTATAGCCCTGATTAAAGTGCAATAAATCACTAGTTATGGCTGTAATCTATGAAGATGCTTCAGCAAAGCAATAATAAAAAAAAATGGCATAAAATGTGAGTTAGCTCACTGTGGCAAAATCTGTATCAAACTTTACAAGTGCAGCATTTTTGCAGGAAGCACCACTGTTCAGCTTTCTTTGTTTTACTTCAATATTGAGAGCTTTTCTCACTTTTAGCTAGTCTTATCCGCGACACACGCTTTACCAGCCTTTGGGTAAGTTTATCAGCTGTACTAGCTTATCTCTTGACAGACTTCAAGTTTACATACTGTAGTTTAGATGTCAAGCTTTGGAGCTGGAGGTAGAAATCTGTGAATGTCTGACTAAAAATAATAATAATAATTTTAAAAAAAAAGTCAGAATTTCCAACACACTAAGCTTTACTTTGTGTCCAAAAGTACCAATATCGATTTCCCCTTACAAAAAGAAAGAACCACTCACTCTTTGTCTTCTATATCTGTTTTTTAGGTGGCACGGTAGCAAGACAGAAGCTTCTCCTAAGAGTTCAATCCTCACCTGACCTGCTGCTGTCAACTTTTTGCAATATTGGACCCCTCACAGACAAAGCTGGGAAAAACAGATACTTAATTATATATCTCCTGGCTGAGCTCAAAACTGCAGAAACTCATTATTTAATTTTCATTTTTCTTTGAATAGTTTTGTTTTGTGTTAATCCCCTAGAGAGAACAATCCATTAAATTTGACAAGAGATTAAGTGATGTAGTTTTTTTCCAAATCCAAACTGAGAGCTTTAGTTAAAGTCTTTGTTTTCTTGCTTGAAATGCCGGGCACATTGTGATGCGCTCAATCAAGGTTTGGCCTGAGCTGCTGGCAGACCCTTAAAAAGACATTTCGTGGTTTTTTTTTTTCTTTTTGGCAGAAAGTGAACCTAGTCTGTGGATCGTGACTCGCTGTCGCTTAAAGCAACAGACCACAAACACTGAGAAATTCATGATTACACTGTGTGGCAATTGTAGTCGGCGCTGTCCCTTACTCTTAGCTTCCTAACGAGGTCAGGTCCCTTTAGACTACCGTAAAGAAGCACTCTCACTCCCTACAGAAATGCACACGCATACAAAGGCAGCTTTTCTTTTTCTTTTTTTTTTACCCCGCTGGTCACAGGCCACCACCTGCAAGGCTGTGATGGCATGCACACAAGCATGAAGTCCTAACGCAAAACAAGAACTGTTTGAAATGCTAATCATTAGGAGAAAGGAGAGGAGAAAAGAAGAGAAGAGGAGCTTCTTCGTTGCAGAGAGTCTTTACATCAGGGTTTTTTGTTTGGCTCTCTAAACTGAGAGCTCCCATGGAGGAGACTCTTCGTATAGTAATGATCTGAAGCACCGGTGGTTTTCTGGCTCGGAGCGAGTCGTCGCCTCTAAAAGAGCAGAATGTTTATTACCACTTAATCAGTTGTCCTCTTAATATGCATATTGCACATTTTCCTCCTGGACTCACCCTGACTGACTCTCTTTTATCTCTTGAGCTCAACCAAACGTTTCGCATTTTGTCATTATGAAAAAAAAAATATATACATACATATATATATTTTTTTTAGCACAACTTCAGCAGCTGCACATCAATCCATTTTAGACATCTGGCTTGTGTGAAGACCACATGCTGTTCTGGCTGAAGGTACCTGAATTCAAAGCAGCTTGCTCAACATCACACAGTTATGCATTATACTTGTTTTCCTCGAGACAAAATTCTTTACTGAGCCATCATAGCATTCAGGGATTCATGCAGGGTTTGGTTTGTAAACATTCAAATCATTATTACTATTCGATGTTTCCAGGGAACGATGATAAGATAAACAATGTCATTTTAGGTCAACAGCTAAGTATTTCTGCCTACCCTAAGACAGGGATGTGACTGAGAGAAATATGCCTTTGCACTGGAGAGTTTCTGTCAAATGTCCCATAGTAGCTAAACTCGGCTGAAGCTTCAGGCGCTGCTGATGCAGATGGGTTATAATATGTTTGAACTCCTTTAAATAAAGTCAGACATTGGTGCTTTGACAAAATGTCCTTCTATGAAGGCTGGTAAGTCAGTGAGTGACTAAGAAATAAATATAGTTTGGATGTTGTTGCTTGGAGGAGACAACAAAGGACTTCAACTTAATACATTCAGGTGGTAATAATGCAGCAAGGTCCACAAACAGTCCTGCAAAAATGTATTTACCCACCTTGTATATTTCTTCTGTTATTGCTTTTTTTTTGTAATTCAGGTAGTGGTTAAGGTTGCTCAGAGTGTAAGTGTTAGTAATTCATGAGGCTTTTTTTTTTTACTCTGAGGGGTGACAAGGATGTCACACAGAAACCCCTTTCTCACAGCTAATCTTTAAAACAGGGGAAACAAAACAACATGCCATTCAGGTAAGGCAAATTTATGTAATACCTTATAAGATTTATTAATATGTAAGGCTAAGGCAACAATTAAGAGCTGTAACAAATAAGGCTAGACGAGGTCTTATGTTTTTTTTTCTGAGAAAACTACAATCAAGAGTGAGTTCCCACTTTGCTGCAGTTCTCATTCTTCATACATTTAGGTATTTATCTCCTCATCGAAGCTAAGCCACTGTCTCCATCAGAACAGGCTGTTTCATAAAACCAGACTTGGAAATATATTTTTGTCAGAGATATGGCACAGATATATCAAAAAGTCCTTCAGACCTAGTGTTTGTTACAGTGGAGGATTTATAATTCGCTGAGCTTGCTTCTCTTTCAAAGGCTCTTGCAGCCTTGTCAGAGTTCATAGCAAACCTGAAAATTATGAATAAACTGTCCAAATTATTAACAGCCGAAGTACCAATAGATGTGTTAGACATAATTTCACGAGGCATATGAACAATTTATTCCACAGTTTTTTTTCTTTTTTTACTCAGATTTTCCAATTGTGGGTATCGCAAGTAAATAAAGTGCTGCAGTGGTCTTCCTTTAGCTCCAACAGACCAGGCGATGCCTTTTACCCAATCATATTCATTGAACTATTTTCCATGTCGGATGAACATTCCTCTGAAATGCAAAGCTAATTGGACCTAAAGATCCACTGATTCCACTTGTGTTTTTAAAGGTTGACCAGATTTTGCCAACTGAACTCTGGAAACGACAGGAACTCGTCGAGCTTAAAAACTTTACAGGATCTAAATATGAGATTAGATTCTGTAAATGTTTTTTTTTTTTATCAGAGGAATATTTCCACAATTTCTTTTGTGTTTACTTTTGGACACATTTATTTTTTTTATATTTTTTTATTGATGTATGTATATACATGTATTAGACTGTCATGTCTGTTCTTAGAATAATATGTTGTTACTTTTATTGAGTTATATGTTGTTTGTGTGAATATGTTCTTATTATCAAGAGCTCCCTTTTAGCAATAAAAGCTTGGAGTATTAAAATAATATTTTTCACCCAGAAGGGATTATGTCAGTGCTGACATCACACATCCTCAGATTTGTGTTTCTATCCCCAAAATACCAAGAGCGTTCACACACTTTGTCATTTTTAAAAGGAGTTGTGTGACATTCATTAGGCGTTTTATATATATATTTTTTTTAGATATGTTTGTGATCCAAACACTCTCATGCAGGGTCTCACAAAAAGTTTAGGGAAGTTGCAGTGTTTTGATTACCTTTTATCTGTGATATAACCCTAAAGTCTCACAGAGTTTTATATCTGCGCTTCTTTACAAATTAGGTAGAAACCCAGTGAGCACCTGTCAGGATCCTTTGGTTTAAAAATTACATCCCATAATATGAAGATGACAGCAGCCAAAACAAGGTAATTAAGTTTATAGGCATTATAAAACCTACACTGTTGGCTGGAAAATGGGGAGAGCGCTATTAGATGAGGTTCGAATACTGACAATAATAGACCACATTATATTTGCAATGATAGCTGAAGAAAAAGGGATTAAACATCCACAAAAGGAGATGGAAATAATTATTGGCCATTTGAGAGTTATGAGTCACTTCATTTTCATAATACAAACAAGATCCACGAGTAATTTCTATCAGCCCATTTGAGATGAGTTTCTGGATGATATGTGGGATGGCGTCTGCGGTCTCTGAAGTATCCTGTGGCAAATTAAAAACATATAGTTTATTGTGGATTATCCACAGCAGTGAATGCAGTTCAGCTTACAGGATTTATCTGGTAGCTCGGCCATTATGAATAGACTCATCAATGAAAACTTCTGTGTAGGAGGGAAAGACTAACTGTGATGCAAATTTTGTCTAGATATTTGCATGTTGAATTCTTCTCTATGTTTTACTATTACATAGGAAATGGATTTATATCTATATAAAAAAAAAAAAAAACTAAATGTGATTTTATTTAAATACATCACTGCAAGATGAAAGTTACTTCCTTTCAGGCTTTTTGCATTCACACAAACATTGCTCAATTGATTTCTCATACCAAATGTAGGATTGAAATTCACTTTTTAAGTGCATTGTACAACTTTACTGCATTTAGCAGTTTTGAGAGCTGCCATAAATCTTTGCTGTGCTACAATTTAACTCTTCAGCCTGGAAAACTGACTGTTGAGGGGAAAAAAGGCGTATCTGAAGCGGAAATGTCGACTTATTTATTTTATGAGGAATGTTTAAGTTGATATTTTCACCTCAGAAGTTTGCAGGTGACTTTATGTCTTGGTTAAAGTAATGATAACTCTGATCCTTTACAGTTCGTGTGAGGGGGAGACTTGAATCTCAATACACACATTTAATCAAGTACTGCAAGATATAAACTTTAAGCAGTTGACATGGAAAAACAAGATAGAATTACCCTAATGAGCTTTTGCTGCTGAACTAATTTGGACACACACAGTGAGAGAAAACTGCCATGGTGTTTGTGATTTTGTGTGTGGTTTTGTTAAAATCACATTGACTTAAGGTTATTGCTTATGTTTCATTATCTACACTCATATTTGTGTGTGTGTGTGTGTTATGTGTGTGTTCTCGGGCTTGCTGCAGTTAGTCTTACATTCTGCTCTTTTCCTCCCACCTGGTCCTGGTTTGCTGTTCACACCACCTGCACCGTGTCGGTTGTCTGCCTCCATCAGTATAAATGCTTCTTTGTTCTCTCTCAGATTCTCATTTTTTTTGTTGTTTCTGGTTTTTTCTTGGTGTAACTGGGTTTTAGCTAAAGCTATACTCTAAAGCTTTGTAGATGAAATTTTAGTTTAAATCTGCCTCTTAACCAGCAATTATGTTCCCTATATATACAATTTACAACTATAGTTTATCAGTAATGTAAAAAAAAAAAAAAAAATCCAAGATGTAGATTTTTTCAATATCTTGAATCATGGAAGTTTAACCTACCTTTAAGCTGAAATCTCATAAACAGTTCTAATAATTTATGCTTTTCATTTAATTTTGTCTCTTTACAGTTGCAAACTTTTATTTTATTGGCATTTAATGGGATGAATCAACAGAAAATAGTGAAGAATCGCATCAGGTGGAAGAAAGTTTACACCTAGTTTAGATTTTTTAAATCTGAAAAGTGTGGCATGAAATTGTTTTCAGTCCTCTGGAGTCAATATTTTGCAGAAGCACCTTTCAAATTCTAACTGCAAGTCATTTGGAGTATGTTTCTGTCAGGTTTGCACATCTAGAGGCTAAGCTTTTCTGAAAATGTTTAATTGTAAAGTAGCTCAGTGCCTGAGACTTTAAGCCATTCTAAAACACAGATTTGGTTTGATCTGAATCTTTACTTTGTTTTTGGTCCTCTGGAAGGTAAGCATCCACCTTAAACAGGATCTCCTCTGCTTTATTTCATTTTTGCATCAACTATCTGTTTCTGCTAAAGAAATGCATCCCCACATCATGATGATGCCACCACCACATTTCATGGGCATTGTGTGCTTTGGATGTTTGTTTTATTTTTGGCTTATAGACCCAAATGCTCTGAGTGTCTTCCTCCACATGTTTACAGTTTTCCCTGCATGACTTGTGGCTAACATTTAACAGGATTTCTAATGGCTTTCTTTCAACAATAACTTTTTTTTCTTCTTCTTTTTGCGCCACTCTTCCAAAAAGGTCTCATTTGTGGCTTGCAGGACTAAAAGAGGTGTTGAGCTGAGCTGTGGATCTCTAAGCTCATTAAGAGTTACTACGGACCTCTTAGCTGCTTCCCTGTGTAATGCCCCTTTTGACCAGCCTGTCAGTTTAGGTGGATGATCATGTCTTTGAGGATTTGCTGCTGAACCATCATGCTCTTTCCATTTTTAGATGTTGAGTCCAAAAAGTTTCCATGAGATTTTCAGTGCTTGGCATATTGTGTTATAATGTAACGGTACATCAAACTTCTTCATGACTTTACACTCCGGTGTGTCCCTTTCTCTTCATGATGATGTTTGTTAAAAACGCTTGTATGCTCAACAAAAAGTCCGAATGATAAGTCTCTTTAATTTTTAATTTGTGGATCAAAAGGTGTGGGAACTATTTCTCAAAGAAAGGCTATTGAATAGAAATTAACACTGTTTTTAACATTTCTATCTAAAATATTTCAGAAACCAACCTACTCCAACCTGCTCGATAATACTTAATTATGTTGATCTGTCGCAGAAAATAGTAGTAAAATACACATGATTTTATAGTTGTAATAGAAAATATGAACACTATTGTAAGTCAGAGGATAAAAATAGTTGAATCCGTAGTGTTTGCGGTCATGTTTTGTACGTATACTGAGGTTCAGAGCAAAGAATCTCTTCATCAGCCACTGTTTTGACTCAGCAACACGTTTTATATTTTAAGAACAAGCCAGCATACGGATGTAAACAAGTATCTGGAACAATAAAGCCAGAGCAGCTTTCGAAGTATGACGCAGCACTTTGTGTGTTTAATTTACTGCATTCCAATTTCTTGAACTATTTTTAAAGTGTCTCGTATGGGTAATTGCGATTTACTGTCAGTACCCATTAGGCTCAAGTTTAAGTGTGAGGGACGAGAGGTGGGGACAGAAAATAACCTGGAGCAAGACGCAACGGTCACAGGGAGAGATTGGACATGAGTCGCTCGCTGCTCATTTCACGTCCTTCGTCTCAGCTGATGACACATTCTGTTATTCTCTGCCACTGCACACAGAATGGAGTGAAAGGAAAACGGTTTTATGCTACACACAAAGACGTGTTAATGGCGTACAAGTCTCCTCTGAGGGCACAACAATTTTAATTTTCAGGTCCACCACAGATTATTCCTAACAACCAGCCCAAATCAACTCCATTAATAAGAACACACAGCTCTCAAACTCAGCCTGGAGGCACGTGTGTGTGTCACACTTAGTCTGTTCAGGTTCTACAAAGCTGAACCACTTTACCAACCTATTTTTGCAAACCTGAACTAACTGTGTACTATGTGCCGTGTTATTCACAATAGCCCAACAAAAGGCACAGGGAGCTCATCTTTAATTCAAAGCCTCTCTCTCTCTCTCTCTCTCTCTCGTACACAGAGATAAATCCTCTTCCTATTTATAAGGGAGGGGGGGGAAGCCTCCAAGTATTCATCTCTCCATTCAGCAATTATTTAGCGTACCTGTATCCTCGACAATTTTATAGAAGGATTCAATTTTGCGTTTCCGTAGGCATTTAGGCGACGCTTTCACCCAGAGTGACATTGAGTGCTTGAGCTCATTTTTCTTCCACAAACCTGCGACACGTGATCGAGGCACAGCTTGTCACATTAACCTCTAAACAATCACATCAGGTTCTCAGCAGGCTGCAACTTATTCAAGTCGCCACACCTGCAAACTAAACGTCCTCGTAGAGCTTTTCCCACCTCAAACATGTGTCCTGTTTGCACTTCGTTATCACACGTAAACATTTCCGATTGTCAAAACTGACTAGGTTTTGAGTAATTTCAGTAAATACATATTTAAGTCCCAAAAGATGATTGAAGATGATAGTAATTACTAAGGGGTAAAACACTATCTCAAACAACCTAACCCTACTTGAAAATCTAAGTTCCCCCTAAATTATTGTGCCTCTGTCAACAAATGCGAACTTTAACTAGCAGGACGTCTTTTATGTGTTTTAGAAAACAATTAGAGGTGGGATTAAGATATCTTTTCAATCTACTTGTGTTTTGTGAAAGCAGTGATGTGGTTAAAGTCAGTAGTAGTAGTTACAGGCCTGGTTTGTGCATGTCAGGTTTGTGGATCAAGGCAGTGATGCAGTGATGACGTTTGGTTTATGCAACCGGACAACTGTAGGTACGAAAAGTTTAACAAGACCCAAAAGGAATTTTCAACAAGAAGAGGAAGAGGGTGAGATTTGTGATTTAAATTTGAGGCATTGCAACACTGATGTCATTTGACATTTTTATTTTTTTTTTTTAGAAAGAATTGTGTGGGGAGACTTCCTGATCTTTACACCACGCATCACTTCCTGTCGTTCTGCACTAGTCATTAATAGACCTGGTGATTGTGTTTTGAATAAATGCTCAAAGTGAGCTTGGGCTCAAGGTCACCTGGGACCTATTTTGAAACAGAGTAGAATTATTAAATAAATTGTGTCAATTATTTCCAGGTCCAAAAGCACCAAAGCATACCGAAACAATGACGGTGCCACCACCAGATTTGCCTCAAGGTAAAAAGTTATTTTTCTATATTGCTGTCCCACTTTTAATCCAGATATATCTTTCTTCTCGGTCCACACAGTATTTTCCCAAACGTTTTGGGCATCATCAAGACACTTTATAGTAAATTATAATTTTGGTGTGTAGCTTTTCTGACCTTGGAAGTCTCTCATGGATGCTATTTTTTTGTTCGGTTTTTTACTCTTATTGTTGAATAATGATTGTTGACGTTAACTGAGGCAAGTTAGGCCCACGGTTACTTTAGATCTTGTCTTAGGTTCTGTTGCCACCTCCTGAATAAGCCGTCAATGCCGCCATCTTGTAATTTCATCATGTATGCCGCTGCTGGAAATGTTCAACACTGTTTCATGTTTTTTCCGTTTGTAGGCTCTTGTTCTTCATCGCAATCTCAAAGTCTTTGAAATGAATGTCAGACCTGAAATTGAAGCTGTCAGACTTAAACTTCAGGGTTGCACTTAATGGAGTCCTTGATTCTACAGGTTTGGCAGTAATCAGGCCCAGGGCTTTGCTTGTAAAGCTGAACTCAGTCGCTCAACGTACAGCATGTGGTCGATTGCATTTAATTGGGCCAGGTTGGTGGCTGTGGCTTTTTTCCCCCCATGTCATAAATTAGATTATTTTTTGAAACTGTTCCATGTTATGTTGGATCAGATTATCTGAAATTAAAAGTTGCTTGATGATATGAAGCATTTAGCTGAAACACAAAAAGCAAAAACAAAAAATATACAAGGGTTTATTTATTTTTTTATTTATTTTTTTTTTTCCACAGCAGTAGATAAGACTTTTTATAGATTTAATGCAAAGCGATTCTATTAGAAGACACATTTTTAGTCCTCTGATTTAATTTACTCTCTGCGATATGCCAGCGCGGGTGTTTGTTAAAAAAAAAAAATAAACAAACCCACCTTTTCAACAATATGTAAAATGCCAGCAGAGTGTTCCTGTTTTGGGTTGACATAGCTTGATCTAAGCCAGGGCAACAGACACTGTGCCGGGTGTCATTGTAAATCTATCTAAGTTTGCCATCTTGTGATCAAGTTGTTATTCCTTTGCGGGGACCTAACGGCATGAAAGGCCTGGTATTCTCTGCATGAATCATTTAGATGAAAGCCTGAGGAGGAGGGGGGGAAGAAGCACGAGGCACCTGATGTCAACTTTAATTAGAATCCAGTTTGGTCTGTGCTACCTTGACTTTGAAATCCGAGAGTCCTGCAGGGGGAAGTGGAGACAGTTCTCGGTTACAGGATGTGATTAGACTGCGTAATCTTGGTCACTGCTTGATGCCACAGAAAACAACCACAATAAAAGCAGTTGATAGCTTTTACACCGTTAAATGTGTTTTTGTGCAAGTCTTTGTATATTTATTCAGTCCTGCAGTTGATTTTAATGGCATTGAGAGAAAGACATCCTCAGCATTGATCTTTGCTCATGCAGATAATTTTGTGCGCGTTTGGGGATTTTGGTCTCGGCGGACACCGTTTCACACCTAACACCTTATCGTCTTATCCCGTTGCCCCAAGTTGATATATGTGAAAATAATAGGGAAAAAAAAAAAAAAAGAAGACTTCCAAGAGCAGATATTTGGTGCATGACCAGATAGCTTGGGTGTGTTGAGTGAAAAGTGTCCCGTGGGATCCTCGAATCCCTGGACGTCCCCCGGTGCGTCATGAAAAGAAAGTCAGGGCACATCACCGTCACTTGTGTCTTAAATCTCTCCTCTCTGTGGTGCGATGGGAAACATCAGAGCCTCACAGCAGCAGCACAGAGAGCCACTCTGGAGACTGACAGAAAAAGGGATGCCTGGTGCTTGCATCTTGCACATATTATAGGCGTTTAGGAATCCCATGTTGGAAAGAAGACCTTTCAGATTCTTGTTAAAAGCCTGGCAGCCTGGAGGAAAATAAAGCGAAACCTAACATGCATGGTAATTAATTCACACAGAGGTTGCACAGCCACCGCAGCTGCCATTGTGAGAAGTCTAAGAATGTGAGGACAGCTGATGATGGACAGCGTGCTGTAATGTGGCACCTGCCTCGCTGTGCTGCTTTCAGAGCCAACAGACAGCACGCCATGGACAGGACAAGAAGAACTGCAGGGGGAATGAATTTTGAACAAATGCCATTCAGATGTGTATTGATTGCTAATACACCCACACCTGGATTTACAGTAAAATATCACTCTCATTAAAGCCAAACAAGTTATTTCTCTTCTCATTAAAAGCCTCGGCAGCATGCAGTTTACGCTTTGCCTGCCAAAGGTAGCATCAATTAAAACGGCTTTGTTGGTAGCAGCCATGTGTCTCGCCGAGCTCCTGTGTTCCTGTGTGGGTATTACTCCACAGCTGAAATTTATTCTGGGTTCATGTTTTTGATTAATTCATAAAAGTCAAATCGTTACTTTCTACCTGTTACACAGCAGTGGTATTTTTAATTAATTAACTTATTTATTTATTTTTTCCAAGGATATTATTTTAAAGCTGCAAATGTATGTTGTTTGCCTGAGGCCAGGAAAAAAAAAAAAAAACATGACTGCAATATTTCTTTCAACAGCGTTGGTCACTGCTCTGGCCTGTGCAGCTGAGAGAATATTTAATCTATTTTTTCCAACCTCCCTTGGTGAATGTTTCATCTTTTTAGACAAAATAGATATCTGTGAGATTATGAGAATCCCCTCTAAGCTTCATCCTTCGATGGATAACAGCAAAGATATGATAACATATCATAAGAGTGTCGAGATTGCAAGTTGAAAAAGAGTTTTAAGTTGCAGACTGAAGCTGTATTTGTAAAATGCCACAACATGATATATGTTTTATCTGAACAAAATTGACAGTATGTTCATTCTTTGTTAGAAGACTTAATTTTTAAAATGCAGTGCAATGCTAATATATATATATATATATATATATATATATATATATATATATATATATATGTCCTGTTGCAACCTTGAAACCTCCATGAAAATATTATTTTTTTTTGTTAAATTTTGTGAGACATACTAACACAAAGTTAGTATGTATATGTAGTTACACTACCACTGTTAATTCATTGGGATTATGTGATAGACCAAGGTAAAGTCATATAAATATTCATGATGCAGAAGAAATAGGTTGCATGTCTTTTTCCTTTACAAATAATGATCTAAAACCCGTGGTGTGCATTTACTCTGCTACCCCTAAATAAAATCTAGTCAAATTGAGAATCTGTAAAAAACAGTCTTCCTTCAGTCCAACTGAGCTGTAGCTGTTTTCAGCAAATCTGTACAAAGGAGGTACAGTTCTGATTGCTGCAAAACCTGGTTTTGTAATATATTGACTCAGAGAAGGTGCATCCCACAGGACTGACATGTACTGATAGATTTCACTGCCCTGGTCTGCTGGACCAAAGGCAAGTTTAAAAGTAAAAATGCTGATATGTAGAAAAACTTACTGAAATAAACATGTATCAAATAATCAAGCAGAGAATCCTTCAAAATTTCTGGATCACCAGAATTTTTTTTTTTAGGACAACTGTAGATTAATATTGTATACACAGCAGTAAAATGGGGCTAGTAACATTTATAATACATGCTATATGTCACAGAAAACCTAGCATAATATACACTGATGTTTGTGGTTATGATATGACAAAAATGATGCAAATTTCAAGACGTATGAATAGGTTTTGCAAGAGGCAATACTTCTATTGTCTACAAGCGATAAGAGGTTCATGCAGCTCTTGTGACTTAAAACTGTTGTGGCTGGCATACCGTGCCTTAACTTGACAGGTGCAAAATTATTTTTAGGTTAAAAAAAAGGAGTTAACTCTAAAGTCGTTATTGTCAAGTTATTTTACTTTGGTGAATTCTTCAAAAAGACATCTGATTTCCATGAATAGATGACACCACACACGACACGGGCAGTTCCTCCGGGAATAATTCCTGAGGGGCTTTGGCTTTGAAAGGCTTGGTCAGTATCCTGCTGTGTTCTGCCCTTACAACAGCTAGTTCTGATACCCATTCATCTGTGTGTGTAATATTTATAAAAGTCTTTTGAAATGTGCAGAGGGACACCAATTAATGAATGTGTTTCTGGCTCAAACATGCAAGTGCGATGGGTTAATGAGTTTTTTTTTTTTTTTTTTTTTTAGCTGTTGATAACTAAAAGCAATAATTTTGGATTTTGGGAAGAATGCTTGATTAGTGTCTGATGCAGGCTGGATTGAAAGATTTAATATGCCTGCTTTTTATGGCGTAATTGCAAGGAGCTTGGTGGCTTAGCATAAAAATGGAAAGCAATAGGAAGCTGTCTCTTTCCAAGTTAGCTGGACTCCATTTCATAGCATTACTCCTAAATTTATCCCAGCATTTGTCCTTTTGACCATTAATTTGAAGTTTCAAAGGGGTAGTGGGTGAAACAATCCATGGACATTCATTACTTTAATTGTTATTTGTGGTTTAGTAAGAAAAATGTTGGAATACTTCAAGTTAGAAATTTCAGAGGATTTGTGTCACTAAAATTATGTTCAGTGTTAAAAATATTTACACTGTGAGAAAATTTGCTGCTACTTTCTTATTTTGATGGATGAAGCCAACTCTTCAAAAATTAGTTTCTGCGGCAAACTATAAAATGAGTAAATAAGAGCTCTGCTTCCGAATACACTGAAAATCTAAATATATTTTTCATCAAAATGTTTAATGGAATAAAATAAAAATATCCAACCTGAAGTGAGGCAATAGTTAACTTTTTATATGACTCTTTAATTGGGCTAAAAATCATAAAAGGGTGCTAAAATAATATATATAATAATAATAATATTGTACAATATGCTGCCACCACTACAGTCATTTTGTGTAGTTGAATGAATGGTGGTGCATTTTATTCAATATTTTTTTATCATAAACAAACCATAACAAATCTTCCAAAAAGGGAAAATGTGTTCACTAGTATCACTAGAACAACAAACACACTGCGCTACCTGGTGGATGTTTTTGGCTGTATTACATTTGGTGTTTCATTTATATTTGCAGCAAACAATGATTTATGCTAATGTCTGTTGCAGGACTAATTATTCAAACATGCTTATGAAGTCATGTTCTGTATGTTTGCATAAAACAAATTGGAAAGAACTGATGATGAATCAGTTTCTTAAAGGAGTGACCTATTTTTTAGTTGAATATTTAAACCACAATCTCAAATAAGTGCGGAGGGAAAAGGGAATGCGTATAGGTGACGCTGTGAAGTAGGACGTATAGCAAAGGAGCCGCAAATACTTTCTATTTGTTGTTTAGATTAATTGATTAATCTTTAAAACAGCTTATTTAGTTTTATTTAAAAATACATTGTTAGTGGCTTAGAGAGTTATGAAAACGTGATCGATGTTAAGCAATTTCTAGATCTAAAGAGTTGTTTTTGTCCTGGTTTAGGATTAAATTTTAGACAAAAAAAAAACACACAGTAAAATAATCATACCCCTGCAGACTGAAGAAAAGATTAAATAATCGTATCATTTTTAGTGTATTTAGATTTTACTAAGTGAAAGTGAAAAAAAAAAATGTGTTACAGGAACAACAATTTTAATGGAATTCAGCACATATCAATAAATGGCTCCATATGTACAGAATCATCGTTTGAACCATTTAACATAAATAAGGCATTTCAAGTATTGAAAACAACCCACTGATTGCACATTTCTGTCGGGTTCATCAGTTCCAGGGTAAATGGTCGCAAGTTCAATTCGTAAAGCCATTTAGGAGGTGATGAAAGGCGAACAGGTAGCCCACAGACTAATGGTAAAATGTCTCAAGACACACAAACATCTCTTTCACAATGCATTTGTTTCATCTTCACATCATCTACTCAGTTTCGTCAACCTTTGGCTGTTTTGCATGTAAGAGGAAGAGGGAAGATTTACCAACAGCACAAATTAAGTTTTCATGTACACTGGAAAAGACAAACATTTTATGCACAATATTTTACACTCCACAATATTAAAAAAGGGAGAAAAAAATCCTGAGGGCTGTCAACTTCTGCACTTGTTCCTTCCATGTCCTTTGATTTCTTTCTCTCCTGTTTTGGTATTTTGCCTCAGACATCTGTCTCACGAAGCAGTCACTCCCAAAACATAATTCCAAATGCAGAGACAGCCGTCCTCCATGTCAAAGTTGAAGGAAAAAAATGATCAAAATAGATTCATTAGAGGGTTGTGATGAAGTTCCTCTTAGGCTGCCTGAAGCATCAGTATTTTCAGGAGCCTCAACCGAGTGCTTTATGTATTCTACATCTTTTTACACTTTGATTTGAAAGTGTTCACATTTCTTGAAGCAACAATAGGCTCATTGTCTCTTGTGATAATTGGTCCAATGACAGTGCTAAAATGAAAAAAAATGAAAAAAAAGTGTGAATATCACAGAGGTTAGCACAAAATGTCTGTTTGCCCTTTGCAGAGCTGAGCAATTAGATGAGAGAAATAAATTACTACAGTGGTGCTTCAGTATGTAGAAATAGTCTGACCTTTGAACCAGAAGTATTCCCCTGCATCCTCTCCAACCAAATGTTAATACGTCGATGTTGTGTATGGCTGAGTGTTCTGACAAAAAAAAAAAAAAATGGAAGGCAGAAACAGAAGGTTAGACTATGTTGTTAACAAGTCAATTTGCAGTGAAATTCGGAAGCAATAACTGTTGTTTTGTTATTCCACAGCCAGCTTCGCATTGCTGTACGTTTGTCTCCCTCAGCTCCACTCTGCAGCGTATGCACATTTATTAGGCGAGTGAGTGCTCCGGCCCCATCATTATTTCTGTGAATATTTTTCAATTCCAGAACGCCTGTTGAATTTCATCATTTTCAGGTTTTATATATATATATATA